>NC_140942.1:50052605-50277605 GCF_014529385.1 Adiantum capillus-veneris | reverse complement strand
AGAGAGAGAGAGAGAGAGAGAGAGAGAGAGAGAGAGAGAGAGAGAGAGGGAGAGAGAGAGAGAGAGAGAGAGAGAGAGAGAGAGAGAGAGAGAGAGAGAGAGATAGAGAGAGAGTGAGACTTGTCATGTTTCCTGATGAATAGGATTAAGGTCCACTAGGCAGAAGAGGCTAAAACCAAACCTAGAGCTTGTGCCAAGATTTCAACCTTTGCAGGCTCAGTTGCTTAATGTTTCTGCCAAAAGAACTGTTGACTTTTGTCAAGACATATCTGAAGAAAAGTCAATTGGTGAAGATCAATCAGAGAGGTCACCAGGGCAAGAGGATCCCTCACCCTACAAGGTTGTGGTGCCCTGTACAGTACTTCTGAAGAAAAATACAAGAAAGAGGAATATAGACTTCTCAGATGATGCAGATGTGCTAGAAAGTAGTCCCTGTGCAACTAAATGTAAAGCCAAAGAGGATGTGTCTTCTCTGGAAGACCCATCTGCAACTGATGAGAGGCTGTTTGATTTTGCAGCATCTTGTGGTGCTGGGGACAAGTTTGATCTAGTTCATTCTATGTTTAATCCAAAGTTTGACATTGAAGACCTGTTAGCTCAGCACAGTAATTTCTTGCAGTCCTACAGAGATAAGTTTGAAGTGATGGTGCAGGTAGGGAGGGTTGTTCTGCCTACTATGACTCTTGTGCATTTAAATGACTGTGGTGGAAAGGGACAGGGACTGAAGAAGTATAGGGAATTACCACCTTCTTGCCGACATTCAGCCTACCCTTTGCATAAAAAAGAATGCAAACTCATTCAGGAAGCCTTTGGCTTTATGATTTACCTGAACAGCCTGTTTGGATTCCTCATGCAGAATCCTGATGAGGTGTTAGAGGAGCAGGATGCAGCACCAGATGAAGAATGCGAGGAGACAACTCATATACAAGAAGTCAAGGAGGTTGAAGACACAGTCGACCTTGAGGTTGAGGCAATTGAAGTACAAAGAAGTAAGATGCTCTCTGTGAAAAACACAGAAATCAAACTTCCATTGGATGTCAGTAACTTCACTGAGAAGCATGCTCAGATGATGTTGCCTGCTATGCCTGACTTCAGGATTGGAGACAGGACCTATATCTTCTTACATGATCTGCAAAGTGTCTTTTATTTAAGGGAGGATTTCTCCCTGGCTATTATTTCCAGAGTCCAAGAGGAGAGGAGTGGATTTGTTTCAGAGGATAGTAGTGATGATGAGGCAATGGAAACATCCAGCAATCCAATGGAATGCCTTCGAAGATGCTTTGAGAAAGCTGAAAAATACAAGGAGACACTACCTGATGAAGCCACCTTCCAAGCAATAAGACAAAGCCTAAGACCATCAACAAGTAACAAAGAAGTGGAGGATTGGTTTAACCATTCAGGTCAGGGGTCAACTACATCTGTAGACCTGTGGCAAGAAAACCTCTTTCTGCAGGATGAGAGCTTCATGGTATCTCTCTCTCTCTCTCTCTCTCTCTCTCTCTCTCTCTCTCTCTCTCTCTCTCTCTCTCTCTCTCTCTCTCTCTCTCTCTCTCTCTCTCTCTCTCTGTCACTTCTGACATGGTATGTGCAGTCTTGGATTGCTGACAAGGATGACTTCCTTCGGCGCCGGACTTGAGAGTATCGAGGAAGGGATGTGGCCCTAGAGCAGTACCTTTCAAAGCTTTGCGAGTCGCCGATAGTAGTTTTTCACAATTCCATGTCACAAGAGGGTTCAATAGCAACTTACACATTCAGGACACTATCACGCTTCTTGGGTGGACCGGTGCTGCCCAAAAGTGCAGATAAAGTCATTCTTGTGGACAAAGTGTTTGCTAGAGATTGTTTTGGTTACTGCCCAGGCTATACAGGTGGTCGGGCAGCGTATTACTACACCTACACAGCAATGGCACTAGCTCTTGGTAGACAAAACCCAGATGAACTTTTAGAGTATGGCAAACATCTCATGATTCGTTAAAAGGGTGACGTGCCAAAAAATCAAAATTGAACCTTCAAAATCTTGATACACTTCAAGTAGCAATTGTATAAGATCATGTATTACATAAATTTTGTACAATGTCATCCACTCAGAGTATCTTTCTCCACTTGTGATTCACATACACCATTGTCTCTCTCCACCTTCGTTGACTTTCACGAGCTCCGGAGTTGTTGTATGCCATTGATCTTTTAACTTTTTGTTGTTGTAAATGTTTGATGTCTTGTGTTGTTGCTGAATTTGCCAAGACTTCTTTTGCCTGCATTCGATGAATGATTCTACGATAGAACCATTCAAATAGTTCTCTCAAACTGTTAGCCTTGATTCGAGAGCCACCATGTCGTGTGTGACTGAAATAATTATTTCTCGCCATGTAATGAGACTTTTCCATCCCTTGGGTATTCCATATTGCCCGGTTCCCATACTTTTGTATAAAATATGGTAAATGATTGAAGATGATGTGTTGGTGAGAGTGGATTTTTTGATATGGGGCTCAACTCAAGGCTCCCACCAGACAACCACTCCGTGAGACCCTACACACGCATATTTCTTAGGGGCACCACCCTCTTTTATGGAGAAAGAAGAAAACCAAAAACAAACCATAAACAACACACACACACACACACACACACACACTCACACCTTCCTTATGTGCTTCAACACAAAATGCCCTTCAACCATTCAACACACACTACTTAAGCAATTCCTTTGAACACTGCACAAACTCACATGCAAAGATTGACCTTCACCATATTAGTGCTCATATAATTCTAAGAAAAGCAAGCACAAAACCTCAAAAACTCAAAACACCATAATGCACAAATACTTGACAACTCCTTTCCTTTCCCAAAAGAAGAGACTACTTACACACATAAGGCGGCATGCATAGAGAGCTCTTCTCCTTCTATGCAGCCCCAAGACTTACTTACACACAACATAAGGAGAGAAGCCAAGAAAATAGACACCATGGTACACAAAAGCTTTCTCAACAAACAAGCAACCCAATGAGCACAAAATATGAGAAGCTGCCAAGATATGCTTACCAATTTTACATGCGTTTAGAGCAAAAGTGTGACGACGACACCCCAATTGCAACAATTTGTTGATCAAACCATGAGATAGATCATTGAACTTGATATCCTTGCTCTCATATAGAATCTATAATCCTTATTTAGGGATGAGTATGGTAAGAGAAATGTTTGCAAGAGAATGGTAGCAATAGCATATTGATGCTCTCTCTATGGTGCCGCTTATGATAGCGAGCTTAGGAAATGGATAGGGAGACAAGAGGAGAGAGAGATTAGGGATTCCCTAACCTTAGAGGAGCTTATTTGCAGCAATGGAGTAGGTGTGTGTATTTTTGTGCTTGCCAAAGGGCCTTTTTATAGCTGTACAAGACCTTGGGTTAGGTTAAACTTGACTAGGGTAGGTAATTAACCATAGTTAGGTTCCCTTTTGACCATTCCTTCAATTATGCAAATAAGGGACTTATTTTTTCATTAAAAATAGCCTTTTAAGTCGTGGAGGCTCCATAAGGGTTGATAATGTATGTGGGCCCCACCATGATGTCCCTCTAGTGGCTCCTGCAGAGTGTCCCCATCCTGTTTGTTGTGTCTCTGGAAGCATCTTGAGACGACCCCTCCACATGCAAGTGGTTTTTAAATCCCCATTGGTATTTTAGAATTTTGGAGAAGTCAAGAAAACTTTTCACCTTTGTGGTTTACCTGATTGTAACTTTGACCTGCAGTAATAGTGTCCACAGCACCTTGTTTTCACCATAACTTTCAGCCTGTAACTCAAAATTGGGTGCTGTAAAAGGAAAAGTTGACCTTCTCAAAATGTTTGAGCTGATTTTGGAGTGTTCCACAAGTATACCCATGAGCTAAGGCGTTCAAGATGCATCCAAAACACCTTTTGAACCAAGTCTCCTTGTAGGGGGCCTTTTAGCATGCATCCAAGGTGTAGCATGCTTTTTTCAAAAGAGAATCCACCTTAAACAAATGAGGTAGGCTCCAATAAAGTTTGATTTATTGGGGATATACATTATATTTAAGATTTGTTGACCATCACAAGTAAATGATCCAAGAGTTGGGTCACATAGTGGTGGGGAAGGGAAGGCCTACAAGGTTAACCCTACCCTTGAGAGAAGATGGGTAAGATAAGTGCCCATAAATTATTTATTTACAAATTATGGGATGTAGATAGCTATTTCAATTAGTAAAGGTAATTAGTTAAAAGAATATACATTAAAAAACTAGGAGAGTAGAATTAAGTTTACTATTTACATTTAGCATGAAGAGAGAAATATGATATAAATGCATAAAGATCTAAGAAGGGTAAGGTGTTTGTATGGAAAAAGGCTATTACGGAAAGAGAGAATGAACACTAGGTTAAAACTTTGATAAAAAATATATACATTTGAGTAGAAATGTAGTGCAAATGTAACGTTACCATTTAACGCTACTCATATTAGCCCTCCTCCTTCATCTAGGATCATTCATGCTCCTAGATGAAACAAAAGAGTTTTTTCCTTTTTCTTTTCTTTCTTTTTTTTTCTTCTTTTTTTTCTTTTTTTCTTATTTTTCTAAAAAAAGGAGGAGTGATATACACTCTTTTACTTCATTAGACCTGCTTTTCATTACCTCAATCCCATAAATCGGAGATGGGAGGGTTGCCTTGGGTATGTTGAGATTCCAAGGCTGGTTCTTCTTTGCACATCAATGCTTTAAAAATAGGTGGAGCATTTGCCAAGCCGAATGGAGCCATGCCAATTTGGAGCTTAGACGATGTAGGTAGATGACTTCCTATCAACGGATTGATACGTTGAAAGTAGGGCTTTAATCTCCATCCATTGACTCTGGTCTTGTGGAGTTTTCCTGATAAATCTGCTAATCTGTAACTACCATTCCCAAACTTTGTTTTTATCATGAAAGGTCCCGCCCATCTTTGCAAAAACTTTTTGTCAAGTCGAGTATCAAGTCGGTTATCATAGCGAAGAACCAACATACCTTCCTTCAATCCTTTCCCCTTGAGCTTCTTGTTGATTTTGTCCCTTTGACTTGTGGCTTGGGCAATGTAATAGTCGATGGACTCTTCTCTATCAAGTTCAAGTCGTTGAAGATCTAAAATTCTTTCCTGCAAAGCTTCTTTTGGCCTCTTTGCTCCCCGTGAGAGAATGCATAGGCTTGCAATCTCCACCTCAATAGGAAGGAGTGCCTCCTGTCCATATACCAAATGAAAAGGAGTGAATTGAGTGGATACCTTGAAAGATGTTCTGTATGCCCATAGAGCTGCGGTCAAATGGAGATCCCAGTCGTTTGGTTGATCTGCAACCTACTTAGAAATGATTTCACATATCATTCCATTCACCTTTTCAACCAACCCATTGCACTGAGGGTAGTAAGGTGTAGAATGCAAATGTTTGACTTTTAACTTTGTCAAAAGATTATCTAGGAGCTCTGCTCTAAACCCTGGACCACGATCTGACAAAATCTCTAATGGTGTGCCGAATCTACTGCATATGTGATCAAAGATAAATTTTGATACCTCCTCGGCTGTAATTCGTGTTGTACTTGCTGCCTCCGCCCATCGTGTCATGTAATCTACTCCCACAATGATGAAGACCTTCCCGGTAGATGTGCGAGGTAAGGGGCCTATTGCATCCACACCCCACTTCTCAAAAGGACCATAAGAAATTATTGGAACTCGAGGTTCGTAAGTGAGTCGTCGATTTCCAGCAATCTGAAAACCTTTGCATGACTTACACCAATGCTGGACATCACGGTGTAGACTTGGCCAAACAAACCCTGCTTGCAAAATCTTCCTGTTTGTAATATCATGAGAAAAATGACCCCCACAGACATCATCATGGCATGAAAAGAGGATTCTCTCTATTTCTTGAATAGAGGGCACCCTTCTTAGCACCAAATCTTTCCCTTTATGATACAGATCATCTCCTATGAGTTGGTAAGGAGTTGCCTTTTTTACCAACCTATGCCTTTGCACTTTATCCAAGTGTTTAGGGCACTCACCAATTTGGAGGAAAAATATGATGTCCTTCAATTCCTCTTGGCCTTGGTACTTTGGTTCGTAGAGCTTCACACCTCCCACCATGATCTGAAGTTTCTCATTGGCGAGATAATCTGCTTCCTTGTTGAGGGTTCTCACAACATGATGTACCTGTGTAGCTTCAAAGTTCTTTATCAAAGCCTTCACCTGTCTAAGCCACTCCACTAGAGTAGGGTTCTTGCACTTCCATATCCCTTGGATTTGCCTAATAACTAGTAAGGAATCACCTCTTATTATAAGTCTTTCGATGCCAAGTTTTCTGCATTCTTCAAGCCCCAACTTTAAGGTGACATACTCAGCCTCATTTCTAGAATGAACATTTTCCAAGGTGATACCTTTCTTAACAAGAAATTCCCTTTGTGGACTTAGAATAAGAACCCCCCCTGCTGCCTGATCGTGTTGTCGTCAGTAAGCTCCATCAAAGCACAAAATGTGTGCATTGTCCATCTCCTCCTCATTATTTTGTGGTGTAGCTTTGTCTCCTGCCTTTGGTGACTCTTTCCTTTCTCTCACTTTGTATGTGAGAATGTCTGCAAGACCTGCCCTTGTGCTATCTTCCACAAGAAAAGTGTATTCGAACTCTTGAAGTTCTAGAACCCATTTTGCTATCCTAGATGAGAGGCTCATGTGTTGCACAACATATGGTAAATTGTTTTCCATGGTGAGAATGACAAATGGTGCAGGTAAGAGATATGATCGGAACTTTCTTACCGCAAACATAATTGTGAATACCACCTTCTCCATATCGGTGTAGCCCTTCTCTGCAACGGTCATGACTTTGCTTGCAAAGTATACTGGCCTCATGTAGCATGTTTTTGGGTCTTTTTGCATGAGAACTACACCGATGGCCTCCATTCCTACACTTGGCGTGATGTAATATGTATCCTTTGGATTTGGTGGCATTATTGTTGGAAGAGAGTTGAGAATACCCTTTACTTCAGTAAAGCATAATTCGTGTTCCTCTTTCCATTCAAATGTGGGTTTGTTTGCTAGCTTGTGCAAAGGTGCAATAGCTTCCGCTAGAAGGTGAATGAAACAAGACATGTACCTTACTTTGTGGTTGAAATTCATGAGCTCCTTGGTTGTAGTTGGTGGTTGTAGTGACAAGAGAGCATTTACTTTTGATGGATCCACTTGAATTCCTTGCAAAGAAACCACATGACCTAGCAATACCACTTGTGACTCTGCAATGTGACACTTCTCATGATTAAGATGTCCCCCAAATTGATGAAGCCTCCTAAGCCCCTCCTCAACTTTTTGGCAATGAAGTCTTTGGCTACTATAGATACAGAAGTCATCCATAAAAACCCTAATTGACTTTCCAAAGAAGGGCTGAAAGACAAGAGTTGTAAACCTTATAAAGGTACTAGGAGCATTTGTGAGCCCAAATGGCATCACTCTATAGGCAAAGCAACCCCAAGGTGTGATGAAAGTGGTTTTTAGCTGATCTTCTTCTGCTATTTTGATTTGAAAATACCCTGAATACCCATCACACACTGTGTAATATTCATAGCCGGCTACTTCGTTTAAGATTTTATCTTGGAAAGGAAGAGGAAAATGATCCCTCTTTGTTGCAGCATTGAGCGGTTTGTAGTCAACACATACCCTCCATTTTCCGTTCTTTTTAGGGGTTACTACAATTGGGGACACCCACTCAGAGTTAGACACAGGGTAAATGAAACAAGCTTTGAGGAGTCGGTTAACCTCTGTCAAAAGTGCCTCTTGTTGTATTTTTCCTAGGCGCCTTAGCTTTTGAGCCACAGGTTTAGTACCTGGTTTTAATTCTATGCCATGCTCTATAACATCCACACCTCTAATTTGTGAGTAATCAGTGATAAACAAATTGGGATACCTCTTGAGCATATCGATGTAGGACCGCTTCTCCTCAGGGGTAAGATCGTTTGCAAGCATCCTCTCAAAGTCTTCAAAGTGCTTGTGGTCACCTTTGTCATCCTTTGTTTGCTCCTTTGTTGGGTCAACCTCTATTGATGGAGTTTTTGATGTGTTGAAGATGATTCCCATTACCTCCAAACATGATTCTTCTTCGCTATTGGATGTAGTGGTTGAACTTTCCTCGTCGCTTGAGCCAAAAATCTCTTCACTTTCTTCATCAGCTGTGGTCTCATAGTTTATGTCGAGTTGCTTTCCTTCATGCCAATCGTATACTACATGTTGCCCCTTTTTGAGAATCAATTGTCCTCGTCCCCATTTTTGATCTGCATTCACAACAATGAGCCAAGTCCTCCCTAGGATGATGGGATAGCCCTCCCCCTTGGCTGGCATAACATACATGTCCACACGTGCATCTATATTACATACAGAAACTTTTACATTCTCGATGATCCCTAGGCACTTCACACTTGCATTGTTGGCCAGCCTAGCTTGACAATTAGAGGATTTAGTGATTTCAAGGCCAAGGCCTCCCTAGGATGATGGGATAGCCATCCCCCTTGGCTGGCATAACATACATGTCCACACGTGCATCTATATTACATACAGAAACTTTTACATTCTCGATGATCCCTAGGCACTTCACACTTGCATTGTTGGCCAGTCTAGCTTGACAATTAGAGGATTTAGTGATTTCAAGCCCTAGTCTATTCATGGCTCTTTCCGTGATCACACACATTTGTGCTCCACCATCAACATACACATTGGATACCTTCCTACCCCTTACATAAGCATCTACAATAGGTTCCACATCTTGTTGTGGCTTTGAAGTCAATGCCTTTACTGTCACCTTTTCTTTCTTTCTTGGGAGTCTTGTGCTTACAAGTTTGGACCAGTGCTTTCTCACCTTGGGTGATAGATGTAGGAGTTGAGGCCAAGAAATATTGGGCTTTTGAGTTTGCAAATCTTCTAAGATGTTGTAGGGTTCCATATTCTTTCCTAATGGAAAATTGTTGATGCCGATCTCCCTTCGCCTTGACCTCTGCTTCTTGCCTCCTTCCTCCTTCTTTGACTTTTTCTTCCTCTCCTTCCTTGCAGGTTCTGACTCTTCATTCCTTGTGTCTTCATCCTTGTTGTGTGCTCTTGTGCGCTTTTCTACTGGCATAACATCAAAATGTATAGGGCTCACCTCTATCTCCTCTTCCAGCTTTATGACATTTACTCCCCTCTCTTCCTCCACTGGTGGGACAGGAGGGATGTTTGCCACTGGAGGTGGTGGTGGTCGACGAAGAATTTGCGGGGCTTGGGCATGCTCTTGCTGCACCATGAGCGAAGGGGGTCTAGGAGGGTATATGTCCCCTGGAATCCTTTGAGGGTGAGGGCAATTATACATGCCATGACCAACTTCATTGCAATTCCAGCATCTCAACTCTTGTGCTTGACGTCGTTGATTGCGATTCCCTTCTCTTGGTTGTCGTTGTTGGGGTAGGCCCTGCACTAGATTCAAGGTGAGACTCTCTAGTTGTTGAGTTAATCTTTGCAAGATCTCTTGTTGTGATCCTTCCCCTATTTGTGAAGTTTGGGCAAGAGAGCCCCTAACTTGTGCTCCCATGCTTGGTGAAGAATCCCTCTCAATGACTTCATTTAGGTCCCTTGTTCTATGTGCTTGAAAATTTAACTTCTTGAATTTGACCATGGCCACCTCACGTGCTTCCTCAAATGTTGATGGGAATTTTAACTCTACCTTGGTCTTCAAAATTGGATACAAGCCAGCCATGAACCTATCTTTCTTTAGAAAGTTTGGTGCACCACCTTGGTTTTGTAAGGTAGCCTCCCATCTATCCCATAGGTTAAGGAAAACGGCCTCATAAGATGGGTAGTCTTCAAGGAATACCTGTTTATGTTGAAGTAGACACTTCCAAAGACCCTCTGGAGTATCTCCTTGCCCAAATTTGGCAAGAAAAATTGCACGTAGCCTCTCCCAATTGGTTTTGTTTTGGGGTTGCAAGGCCTCGTACCATGCCTTAGCCTCCCCTTTGAGAACGAGTGGAAAAGCACGCAGCTTTACCTCTTCTTGATCTCTCCCAGAGATGAGGTGTGCCATCTCCAAATTATCCAGAAATTCTTGTGCATCCTCACCATTTTTAGAATGAAAGGTAGGAAAAGTGCTTGACATTTTTACAATACAAGGAGGTTTGTGTACCACAAAGTTTTGACTACGATGAGTGATCACATCAAAATGAAAATATATACATCAAGTGTTAGTTCATAATTTATCATAGGCAAAATAAAAGGGTTGATTGAGGCATTAATTTCATTAAGGCGAGTGGGTCCAAAAATTCTCCTAATGGTTGCTTGAAATCTAAATTTTGTAGCAATTATGATGTGCATAGATTGACGAGCTATGGGTGTAAAAGGAGAAGCAGCTCCAGGTTGGTTCATGTGACAATGTGTTCTCCTTTTTCTTTCTCTTGAAGAAAGTTTCCTTTGAGTGGATCGCTATCTAAGCGCCTCTTGTCCCTGTCTCAAAACAAAATAAAAACATGGACATCAAATGAATCATCATAATTAATGAATGGAACAATGATGGGATTTGGAGATGCCAAGATTTCACCAAGTATTTCTGCTCCAAACATAAAAACAATGCGGTGTTGGTAAAAAAGTTTGCGATCTACACAAATGTTAATTCTGATGCGTTGTGAAAAATGAAAAGCATATGGTGCAACTCTATTGTTCATGAGGAGAATAGAAGGCAATTAGGAAAGTTCCTCAGTGGGGGCACCACTTTTATGAGAGCGGATTTTTTGAGATGGGGCTCAACTCAAGTCTCCCACCAGACAACCACTCCGTGAGACCCTACACACGCATATTTCTTAGGGGTACCACCCTCTTTTATGGAGAAATAAGGAAACCAAAACAAACCATATACAACACACACACACACACACACACACACTCACACCTTCCTTATGTGCTTCAACACAAAATGCCCTTCAACCATTCAACACACACTCCTTAAGCAATCCCTTTGAACACTGCACAAACTCACATGCAAAGATTGACCTTCACCATATTAGTGCTCATATACTTCTAAGAAAAGCAAGCACAAAACCTCAAAAACTCAAAACACCATAATGCACAAATACTTGACAACTCCTTTCCTTTCCCAAAAGAAGAGACTACTTACACACATAAGGCGGCATGCATAGAGAGCTCTTCTCCATCTATGCAGCCCCAAGACTTACTTACACACAACATAAGGAGAGAAGCCAAGCAAATAGACACCATGGTGCACAAAAGCTTTCTCAACAAACAAGCAACCCAATGAGCACAAAATATGAGAAGCTGCCAAGATATGCTTACCAATTTTACATGCGTTTAGAGCAAAAGTGTGACGACGACACCCCAATTGCAACAATTTGTTGATCAAACCATGAGATAGATCATTGAACTTGATATCCTTGCTCTCATATAGAATCTATAATCCTTATTTAGGGATGAGTATGGTAAGAGAAATGTTTGCAAGAGAATGGTAGCAATAGCATATTGATGCTCTCTCTATGGTGCCGCTTATGATAGCGAGCTTAGGAAATGGATAGGGAGACAAGAGGAGAGAGAGATTAGGGATTCCCTAACCTTAGAGGAGCTTATTTGCAGCAATGGAGTAGGTGTGTGTATTTTTGTGCTTGCCAAAGGGCCTTTTTATAGCTGTACAAGACCTTGGGTTAGGTTAAACTTGACTAGGGTAGGTAATTAACCATAGTTAGGTTCCCTTTTGACCATTCCTTCAATTATGCAAATAAGGGACTTATTTTTTCATTAAAAATAGCCTTTTAAGTCGTGGAGGCTCCATAAGGGTTGATAATGTATGTGGGCCCCACCATGATGTCCCTCTAGTGGCTCCTGCAGAGTGTCCCCATCCTGTTTGTTGTGTCTCTGGAAGCATCTTGAGACGACCCCTCCACATGCAAGTGGTTTTTAAATCCCCATTGGTATTTTAGAATGTTGGAGAAGTCAAGAAAACTTTTCACCTTTGTGGTTTACCTGATTGTAACTTTGACCTGCAGTAATAGTGTCCACAGCACCTTGTTTTCACCATAACTTTCAGCCTGTAACTCAGAATTGGGTGTTGTAAAAGGAAAAGTTGACCTTCTCAAAGTGTTTGAGCTGATTTTGGAGTGTTCCTCAAGTATACCCACGAGCTAAGGCGTTCAAGATGCATCCAAAACACCTTTTGAACCAAGTCTCCTTGTAGGGGGCCTTTTAGCATGCATCCAAGGTGTAGCATGCTTTTTTCAAAAGAGAATCCACCTTAAACAAATGAGGTAGGCTCCAATAAAGTTTGATTTATTGGGGATATACATTATATTTAAGATTTGTTGACCATCACAAGTAAATGATCCAAGAGTTGGGTCACATAGTGGTGGGGAAGGGAAGGCCTACAAGGTTAACCCTACCCTTGAGAGAAGATGGGTAAGATAAGTGCCCATAAATTATTTATTTACAAATTATGGGATGTAGATAGCTATTTCAATTAGTAAAGGTAATTAGTTAAAAGAATATACAGTAAAAAACTAGGAGAGTAGAATTAAGTTTACTATTTACATTTAGCATGAAGAGAGAAATATGATGTAAATGCATAAAGATCTAAGAAGGGTAAGGTGTTTGTATGGAAAAAGGTTATTACGGAAAGAGAGAATGAACACTAGGTTAAAACTTTGATAAAAAATATATACATTTGAGTAGAAATGTAGTGCAAATGCAAGGTTACCATTTAACGCTACTCACTGGATATGAAAACAGATTAGTTAGAATGTTTTACAGTCACATATTTGCACATAAGAGAGAAAGAAATACATGATAATACCATGTAGTGAGTAATCTGGGTGTCTGTCCATGCTGTCTTGAATGATTTTTTCATAAGGTTGAGATTTTCCCTGAACTTGTTCATATCACCTTGTGACCAGTCATCTTTGTCGCACATCAAAAATAGGATGTGTATTGATCGCCAAACCTCAGCCTTCGCGTTATGAGTAGTTGGTTCGTGGTCTTTGACTGCAATATGTAGCTTTTTCCAGCTCTGATACTCTACCTTGCTAACATAAGATGTGTTATATATTTTTCCATGTTTTGTTAGCTTCGGATCTCTTATACCTTGGGGCTTAGATAAAAACCTCCGTGCCTTCACCCCACCGATGGATGGTTTGCATGGGACATCCTTCTCAGCAGTTGATCTCTTTTCATCCCGCTGGATTTTCACATTGCCACCATGAAGCCCCATATCCGACAGTACCATTTCTAAGCACTGCAGGGCTACTTGTCGTTCTGCGGAGTTCTTAATCTTCCAAGCAAACCCGATGTATAAGTAGACCAATTTCTCCACAATTCTACAAAGGGCATGCATTGTACAAATGTAGACATTCACAAGTGGTATTTTCAAAATCGATCGAAAAGCAGGATCCTCAATGTGACGTGTTGGAGCTTTTCTCCACCACTTTGGGTCCATGACCTTTGCAGGCTCCATGCAGAACAAACACGGCGACTTTGCCATTGCACCCATTCCACAATTATACATGCACTTTAATGTTTTGAGGTCACCTGCAAGATGCCACTGAACTTGAAAGTCTCCCCTTCCATCTAGACGTAGTACCTCTCCCTGGTTAGTCTGTCGATCAATCACCTCCGGAATATTAGTTCGATGGAACACCCAATATAGAATCTCATGATCTTCTTTCTTTACCTGCAACACAAAATAAATGAGACTTAAGTAGATGTGAACATTTGAGCTTACCTGAGAATATCGCTTACCTCAAACGCACCAAGCCACCATATGTTAGATTCTGATTGAACACTAAAATATAAAGGATCATCACTGGGACACTTTGAGAGGGCTCTATTCATTAAAGTAATAGTAACACGCTCTAGATTTTTCTCTTTAACAAGCTCACACTCATCTATTTTTAACACAAAATGTAATACCCCTCATGACTCTTCAAATGTGATGTTGTAAAACTCCACCATTCTCTTCTGTAATATCCGCAGGTCCAAATAAATATTGTTGAACTCATCATATGCCATGTTTGCTCCATGGCCACTGTAAGTTGCTTTAATATGAAAGGGTTGTCCAAGATAGTCTCCCTGTGCCTCGTTAAGCTGAAGCCTCTCTTTCCAAACACTTGAGGTTGATGGTAGAAGTTTGGATTTTATACCCTTCCTAACAAAGATGGATGAGACAGACTTTTGGATAGCCGAATATCCTCTTTTGCTTACACCAAGTGAATCAAGTGTGCCTTGTATCTCTTTTGCAGGCACTGAGTTCTCTGAAATAAAGCGGTCCGCTACATTTCGTTGTAGGACCTTAAACTTCTTGTCATGTACTATATCTGCTGCCAGGCTTCTACTTATAAGTGGCTTCAATCTCTTTCCTATATTGGCTTTGGGGTCAATGTTTTCCTTGTCAAGATAGATTGAATCTCTACATGAAGACAATGCATAAGTAAATAACAGAAAATTTGCTTCACTAACACTATTTAGGCACATGAAAACAATGCATAAGAAGAAAAAACAAAAAGATTACTTAACTAAGACAATGTAGCCAACCAAGAAGCATCACCTTAATGCTGGGATTCTTTTCTTGAGACCTCCTGATGCAACCTGCAATGTTTCAAGATTGCGCAATTTCTTCTTTCGGATACGACCACCCAAGATGGTGTCCTTCATTTGACAACTTCGCACCTTTCCTTTCAGTTCTTGTACCTCTGTTTTATGTTGCAAAATGGTAACCTGATCTGTAGAATGTAAATGTGAAAGACGAACAATCTCACATTGTTGAGCTTGGAGAATGCTCTTGTAAGTTTCAGCTTCTCTTGTAAGAGATTTACAATAACCCAGAAGGCCCTTTTCTCCATCACCAGCAAAGGTCAATAAGCTTGTAGGATTGACAAACGGTGGAGACGCATTAGTCATTGGATTCTTAGGGTAGAGAGAGCCTCTCGTCTAGATATCTATGTGTTTAGCTCCCTGAGCTCTGAGCGTGTCTATGGAAGCGGGAGGTATATGTGTGTTTGTTTTACTGCGCTTAATCAATGGTTGGTACTCATTGTCCAAATCAATGTGAAGGTGATATTTGGCTCGTTTCTAGGTAACATTTGTGCCATTTGAGGAGTGCGCCATTAGCCAAATGTGCAGGTTTAATGGAAAGTGAATAGCGGCTGCGCCTTCGTTCCTCCATGTTAGCCTCATTCCCTCCATATTGACGAGGTTCATTCAATGCAACTGAAAAGAGGATTATCCCTCAATCACTACGAACGAATGTTCCGAAGAGTAAGGAATCTACTTAAAGTACACTTTTTGAACTTTTACTATGAAAGACCCAGCTCTTTTATTTGCCATTTTTTCTAGAGAGAGAGTGCAAAAAATACATTTTCTTAGAAGGCCCTCCAAATGACCTCCGAAATTTCCTAATGCTTGTGGTGGATTCTTGGCATAAAGGTGTGAGCATGGGAGGGGCCTACATTGATGGATGTGCTCAAGTTTGTGTGATCACATAGTCATGTGTCAAGAGATAGGGTCTCATTACATGTGGAAGCTCTGGGTTTTAGATTTGACTAGCAAACCATGCCGAAGTGAAGTGTTTGGGGCTGATTAAGAATTTGGAAGTTGAAGTCTTTAACGTGAAGGTTACAGTAAACTTTCATGTTATGCTAGTTGGCCTGGGAGTTTTTCCTCTCATTTTGGGACGACCTTGGTTGAGAGCTATTGCTGATGTGCAAGATTGGGGCAAGGGCACAATGGCACTAGAAGATGTGAGTGAGAATGATGAGTCCGAAGTTACCAGCAGTGAAGACAGTTCTGAAGATTCATAAATTAGCTCTACTTCCAGTTCCAGTGATGAAGGTGAAGTATCATTCTTGTTGTTGGACATGGAGAAGAGGCAAGTAGGTGAAATGTTGCACAATATAAATTCTTCAAGCTGTTTAGAACAACTTGAGGAGTTGATGCAGCCTAAACATGAATTGCCAGTGAAAAAGAGTTGATTCAAAATATGATGAGTATTGATATCACACAAGGAGAAAGAAGGGAGTACTAAGCAATGTTAGATAGGTTTCCAAATATTTTCATCACTTCATATCAAGAAGTAAGGGGTATTTTTGAGATCCTGTGAAGATTGAACTAGTTGAAGGGGAAAAGCAAATACATCAGAAATTAAGAAGGATGGGCAAGGATCAAATTAATGCTTTTAAAGGAAGAACTGGATAAAATTTTGGATGTAGGTTTCATTGTGCTGGTTGATAATGCTCAATGGATGATCCTTATAGTAGTCACTCCAAAGAAAGATAGACATTGGAGAGTTTGTTTTGATTACAAGCCATTAAATGTGGTGACAAAGAAAGATCCTTACCCTTTTCCTTTCATTGGTCAACTTTTGGATGTAGTGGTTGGCTTTGAAAGATACAATTTTTGTGATGGTTATTCAGGATATTTTCAGCTTATCCTTGCTCTTCAAGACCGGAAAAAGGGACTACTTTTATCACGCCATGGGGCTGTTTTTGATTTTGTTGCCTTCCTTTTGGGTTGACAAATGGGCCTGGATCTTTTGAAAGAAAAATGGATTGGGCCCTGTTCCTTGGGAAGTTTGTCAAAGGATTCATAGATGATTTATGTGTATAAAGTTCAAGGAAAGAGCATGTTCAAAACCTTGAAATGACTTTTGCAAGGTATGATTAATGCGGGGGGCAATTGAACCCTAAGAAATGTCATTTGGCACAGCCATAGGTGAAGCTTCTTGGACATGTGATTTTAGAGAATGGGATTGAAGCGGATCCAGAGAAAGTGGAGGCTTTGTTGTTGCTGTCATCTCCAAAAGATACCACACAGTTGGCTACTTTCATACAGAAGGTTAAATATGTATCTCCTTTCATACCTTTGGCATCACAACTATTGTATCCATTATAGCAAGTAGTTAATAATGATCCCTTGGAGTGGTCTCATGAATGTGACGATGTTTTTGACAGAGTCAAAAAGGTTTTGAGTACACTACCCATTATGCAAGCTCTTGACTAGGAAAGCAGTTTTATGTTAACCCATCGGTGCAAGATGATGCTATTGGGGCCATGTTGTTGCAAAAAGGGAAGCAATCTCAGTATATGAAGCCTGTTCATTATGCAAGAAAAGTAAAGACTCCTCATGAAAGAGATTACTCTCAAATTGAATTGGTGATGAACAGTGCTTGCAGACAATTCAGACACTACTTGCTACAGAATTTGTTCACCTTCTCACTAGTTATTTTTTGCTTCCTCAATTGTTCAATAATTCAAATATATCAAAAACAGTGAGATGAAATGGGTTATTGAAGTTCAGGAGTTTTAGTTCACCTTTTTGGTGGAAGAGAGTACTTGAGCTACCTTGGTAGATTTACTCACTTATAAAGACACTCATGTTTTGGTTAAGGAAGAGGTGGTGAGAAAGAAGAGAGTCAATACTCTTGCCATCTCTAATGTTTTGCTGCTATATTTTGATGGCTCTTATTGAAGAAGTCATGATGGTGCTTCGGGAGGCATTGTCATTTATGATGCACAATGAAAACTTGTAAGGAAGCAAGGGCTAAAACTTGATGCAAAAATTAACAATGAAGCAGAGTATATGGCCCTTGAAGGTGGTTTGCACATTTGCTTATAGTTGAGAATTAGACACTTGCAAATCAAAGAAGATGCCTTGTTGTTGGTTGTGAAGCAATTATGGGAGTATGGAAGAATAAGAGCCCTAAAATCAAGAATTTATGCTTCAAGGTGAAATCATTTCTCAAAAAGTTTGAATCATGGAGTTTGCAACATATTGAGAGGTCTCATAATGAAGAAGATCATGATGCTGCCTAAGAAATGATTGATCACTTGTGTGTTTGTGTTGTTCAGGTAAATGCCCCTTTATATCATGGGAGGGAAGTGTTATCAAAGGAGGTAGATTTTCTGTTGACAGGTGTTATACCTTATAGTCTACCATCCTCCAAAAATTATGCTTTTATACGAAAAGCAAGGAAGTATAAAATTCTTGATGATGTGCTTTACATGAAAGGAAGTGATTTGGTTTTGCATTGTGTGCCCTGGAAAGAGGAAATTTACAAGATTTTGGAAGAAAATCATGAGTGATCTTGTGGAAGCCATTTACCATGAAGATTATGTTGCATAAAAATTTTCAAGAAGGTTATGTATGGCCAAGTATTCAACAGGATGCTAACCATTGATGCAAGTCATGTTTGCCTTGCGAAAAGATGGGAAAGAGAATTTTCAAGCCCAAATTGTGAAAGACAATTCTATATTTAGATGTTTTTGTAAAATGGGGTCTTGATGCTATTGGACCCTTACCTATGACTAGCAAAAGAAATGCTTAAATTTTAACATCAGTGGATTATTTAACACGATGGGTAGAAGCCAAGGCTCTCAAACAAATTACGAGTAAAGAAATGGGTAAATTTATTTATGAGCGTATATGCTGCAAATTTGGTGTGTTCCTAGAGCTACTTTCTCATAGAGGACCGGGATTTAGAGGATAGCTATTTGATTTCTTATGTGAGAGGCTCAATATAGAGCATAGGTACGGTTATCCTTATTATTATCCGCAATGCAATGGTCTCAATGAGAGGTTCAATGAAGAGTTGGTGAAGATTAACAAAGATGATCTAGACATATGCAAAGACTTGGGATTCAAAGTTGCCTTGTACATTATGGGCCTACAGAACTGCTATCAAAACGAGCACAAGATTTTCTCCTTACCACTTGGTTTACGGCAAGGAATCTTTATTGCCAATTAAAGTGGAGATTCTTGCACTCAAGTTATTATCATTGGGAGATGAAGAGCAAACAAATACTTAGCAAAAAAGGTTGTTGGATCTACAATGTTTGCAATTGGACAGAGTTTTAGCTTTGAGCTACTATAAAGAAGTGTCAAAGAAATCTCAGCAAAGAAGGCCATTAGGTGAGATTTGGACTCATAAAGGGGCCCTTTAAGGAGTTTGACTTTACCTCTCTCTACCAAAACGGGCGCATGGATAAATTTTTGCAAACAAACTCCAACGTAGACGGAGGTTTGACAGTTAGAATGTCCTCTTCAAGCTTTATCTACTGATATATAGCACGCCATGCGATTCCTCATATTTTAGGAGATTCTTTTTTTGATTCACTTAGATTCCGACAGAGTTGTCACATCATAGGTGAATCAAAAAAAGAATCTTCTAAAATATGAGGAATCTCATGGCGTGCTATATATCAATACATAAAGCTTGAAGAGAACATTCTAACTGTCAAACCTCCGCCATCTTTGGAGTTTATTTGCAAAAATTTATCCATGCGCCCATTTTGGTAGAGAGAGTTAAAGTCAAACTCCTTAAAGGGCCCCTTTGTGAGTCCAAATTTCACCTAATGTCAGCTAAAAGCTAATGAATGTGTAAAGGATAAGGGAATCAAAAAGGGTGATCTGGTGTTGCAATAAACTAGTAAGTTGGACAATACCTTCCAGAAAAAGTTTCAAGTCAAATGGGAAGGTCTTTTTGTTGTTGTAAAGAAGTTTGATAATGGCACATATCAGTTGTGGCAGATTTGAGTGGTGCACAACATAAATATCATGCTAATGGTTACAAAAAGAAGAAATATCTACCACATTTGATGATAATTGTGACAGATGAGATGCTATCAATAGAGGAAAACAGTTGAGAAACATCTCGGAGAATGTAAATGAGGTTTCTAGGAATGAGCTGCAGCAGTTGTTCACCCTAGGAACCTCTGCTTGAATGATCAAGCAGGCCAAGGGGAGTTGGCAAGCTATGTCAGGCATTTTTTGGATGAGCATTAAGTCACTAGGTCATGCCAAAAATATTTCCCATTAGCCTCATGTATATATGTGTATATAGCGTTTTACACATACAAAAATGCATGCTCTGCAAGTCTTGGAAGTGACCATGTAAAAATGCATGTACTGTGATTTTTCCATGCTTGAATGCTGATATTTTGAGTTGTTTGAGTCCCCAAGACATTAATGAATTTCAGCCGTGCTTTATAGCTCATGAATTGGACTTGTACATCATGAGTTATAAGCACCCAAAGTGGGTAGTCTCAACTTAGAAAGTGATTGCGGATGCATGCAACAAAGAAAACTAGGCCAACTTGATGATTGGAATTATAAATGCTGTGGTTTGAGAATTCTAGAAGTATCCGAGGACTTGGGCTCTAAGCCGTGTGTTACGGTGAGTCATTCAATGACCGGAGCAGCACGTTATGATTGGGGGAAGTTTGTCCGAGAAGCTCTTCTACTTTGGGGGAAATCTAGAAATTTGTTAGGCACAAGTGATAGATATTTTTCTATGGCCATGCCATGGAGCAGACCAAGACCAAGAAAAACCTAGCAAACAAATGAGCTCAAGCGATATGCTACGCTCACTACCAAAACAAGGAGCCTAGACAATGTAAGTGCGGCTAAATCATCTGTCAAAACATTGTATCAAATTCTCTCTCTCTCTAACCCACGCAATGCTCGGGCTGCACATACTCGCTCGTACTCGAGAACAGAATCATGAAGACATTTATGTGTTTATTATGAAAATGGAGAGAGACAGAGAGAGAGATACTGCAAGTGTTTGTATTTTATGTGTTTTTATCAATCAACATAAATTTACATCCAATGTTTTGAGAAAAATAAGAAACTTATCCACGGCTTGGCTTCGTCGTCACATCTCCCCAAGGGCTTCTTCATGACAGCTTCAAGATGGTATTTTTTTTATTATCTAAATTTTGTAGATGTGCTCATTGCCGCCCCTTCAAATGGCTAGCTTCTTCTCTCTTTTTCTCTCTCCCTCATTTATGGGAAGGCCGAGTTCTTCTCTCTCTCGACTCCCCTCTCACTCTCTCTCTTGCATTGCTCCCCCACAACTCTCCCTTTGATTCCAACAAGGAGCATGAAAATAGATCTCTCTCTCGATCCCTCTTCAGATCGATCCAACCTAAAAACGAGAGCTTTCCTCTCTCTATTCTCTCGATCACAACCCCTTTGTAGCAAGAGCTTCTCTCGCTCACTTTTGGCAGCCTACGAGGAGCCTCTCTCTTTTTTTCCACTCATCACAACGTCTTCCTCCCTATGGGAGAGCCCCATTAAATCAATTCTATGAACAGAAAGTTCTGTTTTTATTCATTTTCGATTCTATGCAGCAAAACCTGGGCGCCGTCATTTCCTCTTGGCTCGGCACCTAAATGGCGAGATAGAATCTCTCTCCCGCTCTCTCTCTTCGTCAACAAAGGGAGAGCCCTCTCAGACACTCTCTCTCACTCTCTGAATCAGTGCAAGAAAACCAGAGAAATATCTTTCTCTCTCTCCTCGTTCTCGCTTTCGCCATGGCCTCATGATCTCCACGGCCTCTCTCATGGCATGCTTGAAAGCCTCATCATCCTGGCCTCCTCTACAAGGTCCACCCTCTCAGATTCTCTCTCATCCCTTCCTTCTCGCTCAGATCCCCCCTCTGCCAAACGGTCCTCCGACCTCTTCCCAATCGGCACCCTCTTACTGGCCACCCCTCGTCAGGTGATTAAATAAAGATATTAAAACACCCACTTTTTTCATTCAAATAAAACCCCCTTCAAGGTCTCATTCACACCCTCAATATGTGTGCAGACACACACAATACATGTATGCATTGCACGATGAGGTTATAGATAAAATGTACAGCCATAACGGCCAATGGTAGCCATCCTCTTCAAACTCTTGTCCGGCCGCCATGCTACACCACAGGTAGTGATCGATCTCAATCTCTAGTCGTTGTACTCGAGGGCCTCATAACAATATTTCCAAGAACGTCTGATCTTGACACAAACTTATGTGCAAGCATCTTTGTCGTCTTCATTATCTTTGCTCCTGAGCATGGTCAAGTTTAACACGTTGTGAGCGGGATCGAAACACACACAACGCCTCTATAATGACCCGACACACACTCTTGGGAAAATACACACACACACTATGCGGCACCACTCGGCTTACACAACCCACCTGACCGAGACAAGGAACACACCGACGGAGTGAGAGGAGAGAGACTATCCACTTGCCCACTCCACACAGAGACACACACACCCAAAAAACTCAGCACGAAGAGGAGAACTTTTGATGTTTAGATATAAATGAGCTTGGGCCAACACCAATGGGGCAAATAGCTCACACAATATGGGTAAAATATGCCCGATAGAATCACAAACTGGAGTAGAAGCTTCGCTCATAGGAGAAACTTACACAGCCAAAACAGCAGAAAAACAATGAGTAATTTTGCAAAATGGACACTGCCATCGCGTCCGGAACGGCACAAAACCCCAGTCTACAATGTCAAAGTGCTCAAATCCGACCTCGGATGAGCAGTTTATAGCCAAAACAGGCTCCAAAATGGGCAAAAACACAGTTGCGGCTGTTCCTTCTCTTCTCTCCACATTGTTTCTGGTCTTCTCTCATTTTTTTAAGTTCCCACACTTAGCTTTATTACTTGGGCACCCTTGGCCTTTTAGTTGACCTCAAACGGACCCCGAACAGGCCAAAAAGTGGCCTCGCAGTGCATAGTTGTCACCTTTTTGCATCATCCGCACACCTGGCACTCAGCTTTTTTCAATAATGCATCCTGCAACCACGTGAAGTGGCCCCAAAATATGGTCCTCATGATGAAATTTTACATAATTCATCACAAGAAAACACCCACGTTGTGTCCGTACTTATCCACCTGCAAATATTGACCCCATTCGACCTCCTGACGCCACTAGATGCCATCTGACGCACCTGCTTACCTCATGTCGTCGGCCCACGGATAGCTTCCTCGATAAGTTTTACGCGCTACTAACTCCTCGTTATTATAGAAAAAACACACTGGTACTGGTAATAGTGAAAACTGATGCACTATGTACACCTTGTCCTACCTGTACACATGTGGGCCCCACGTAACCACCTGACTCTGGAAAATGGACAATCCTTTATTTGATGCACCATGCATGTGTATGTACATATGCGCATTCCCTTGCTCCAAAAATGTAATGGAATTTGCCTATTCAATTTGAGAATAGCGGAATTTAATGAGAGTACTTTCAAGAAATGATTTTGTGAGCATAGCGGGTAGACATAATTGAAGATAGCAACATAATCATAGCAATTAGTTAACTTGGCATAGACAATACTTTTTGCAAGAGAGAGAGTTTAGAGAACATGACAACAATTGAGGACCGGATTTATGTGGAGCCGGTCCCCCCTCCAATAGGCATTTGTATTATGATTTCTCCCATAAAGAGAGACTTGTTACAATACAGTCTTTGTGTTCCTTGTGACCTAGGTGATGCCATGAAGATGGAAGGCTTCATGCACCACAAACATAACATAAACTTGAAGAAAGCTTTAACTATCCCAAGCCTCAGTCCCAAGACCTCAAACACCTTCGAAGGTGGAGAGAGCTAGCAGGGAATGAGGGTAGGGAAGAGGAAGAAGAAACATTTCGTAGGAGAAAGAATTAGTTCCTCACTTATCATACTCTTGTTGCTAGCATACATAATAGCATAGTAATGAAGAAGAAGGAGATGGCAAGCTTAAGCATTGAAGCATGGCTCTTGGTTGGATTTGCACTCCATAGCCAAGAGTGTTGGTGTAGGCTCTCAACCTCTACTTGCTTGGAGAGGGAGCTCTTGCACTTTGCATATCACACAATGAGAGTGCTTGTGAGTGTGTGTGGGTGAGTATACCCCCTAGGCACCCCCCTAGCTTGCTTGGGTCGACCCCCCCTTGTAGCTCATGCCTGAAGCTCATTGGACCCTTCCAGGCCTAGCCAATCACAAGCAAGAGCCATTACAAGCAACATGGGTAGCCTTGGGACAAGTGTCCCCCTTTCCCCTTTGAGAGAGAGGACTTGATAAATGCTAAAACAATTAGATAATTCATGTAATTTATCATTGGACCCCTTTGAAGCCTAGCCAATAGGCTTCAAGCAACACATGAAGGTAACATGGGTAGGGGCCTGACATGTGTCCTTGCTGCCTCTTCAAGTTGGGCTTCCCTTGTGTGTGTGAGTGGGTGTTCTCTCTCTAGGCCCTAGGAAAAGGGCTCGCCCCCCCTCTTGTAGGAATGCTTTTGACTTTTAGGTGATCAAGCACCTTACTCACCAAGCATGACAAAGCACTTGAACTAGGGGGTGTTCCCACAAGCATCTCAGGCAAGCTTCTCAAGGCACCTCAAGTACTTTAATCATGCAGCAAGTCAAGCACCTCAAGCATGGAGCCAGTCAAGCACCTCAAGCATCTTAATCAAGCACCTCAAGCATGACAAGCACCTCGAGCTTGGGCCGGGTTCCCACCTCAAGCTCAGCCCTAGCTTACTTAAGGTCAAAGGACTTTTACACACATTTATTGGAGGTCTTCAATGAAGCTAACCCTAAGGTCTTATGCTCCATTGGTTAGCCTTGCTCTTTGATAGACCATCTCCCTTTTGGGCCCCTTTACCATTGGCCCCGTGTTGAGATAGATATATAAGCACATACCTATATCTTAACACTTGTTCTCGTTTATTCTCCCACATTAAGTGATCAATTTAATATGAGAAAATCATTTGGGTTAGTTAGATATTAGATTTTATGACAAAAAACTCCTGACATAATTTTCCCATCCCCTAGCCTACTAGATCATTCATGATCAACAGTACCAAAAAGCGATATGAGACTTGTCCCGTCACAGGTCTCCTCATCCCTCACAGACATTACTTGCTCTACAGACAGCTCATCTTGCTCCACCATCATCAACCTAGCATGATACAATTTAAGACGCCATCCATTTAACCTTGCCTTATGTAGAATCCCATCCAGGTTAGCCAACTGATATGTACCATTTGGAAAACACTCAACCACCTTAAAAGGGCCTTCCCACTTAATTTGAAACTTCTTTTGGAAGGTGTTGTCCAGCTTACTGTTGTAGTGCAAAACCAAGTCATGCTTCTTGATACCTTTACTTTTGACCTTTTCATTTATCTTTTCTAAAGCCTTGTCTTGCATCTGCCCATAATGTTCCAATGCACTCATCCTATCCAGCTGAACCTCTTGTAACTGTAAGAGCCTCTCTTTGAATGCATCATAGGTGGCCCAAGTAACTTCTCTAGCATCTTTACTGCAGGCAACTCTACTTCCACAGGAAATAGTGCTTCCTTTCCATATACCAAATGAAATGGAGTAAACCCTATACCTGTCGTCACCGAAGTACGATAAGCCCATAATGCACTAGGCAATTCCAAATCCCAATTCTTTCCTTGGTGCTCTGTCACTTTTGAAAGAATTTGTACCAACTCACCATTGAATCTTTCATTTAAGCCATTACACTGTGGGTAATAAGGAGTGGTATGTTGATGCCTAATCTTCATCTTCGCGCATAAAAAGTCTAGCAGTTTAGCTCTAAATCCTGGCCCCTTATCGGAAAGTAGCTCTAATGGCACCCCAAACTTGCAACATATTTCATCGTACACAAATTTTGCCACATCCTTTGCAGTGATCTGTTTTATTGTTATAGCCTCTGCCCATCTAAAGAGCTAGTCCACTGCAATCAAACTATAGCTTTTGCCCCTGCTTGTGATAGGTAACGGGCCTATTGCATCAATTCCCCACTTTTCAAACACATCAAAGGCCATAATGGTTTTTTTTAGCTCTGGCTTCAACACTCTCTTCCCAAATGCTTGACACCTATTGCAAGACCTACACCAATGGTGAACATCCTTGTGCAAACTAGGCCATACATACCCCTCTTGCAAGATCTTATGCAAGGTGATCTTTAGAGAAAAATTTCCGCCACATGCGCCTTCATGATTCTCTTCCAACACTCTGTAAAGCTCCTCTCGCCAAGGTACACATCTCAACATGAGATCAGCCCCTTTCATGTACAAGACATCACCAATCAATTTGTACCTATATGCTCTACGCACAAAACCATACTTCTTAGACTTCTGAATGTCCTTCGGAATGATTCCTGTTAGCAAAAACTCCTCTTCTTGAGCCAAACTTTCCCAGCCATGATAAAGAGGTAAATTGGTCCTCAACACAAATAGCTCCCCAATCATGCTTTGAGTTGCTTCATGTGCCTCTCCATTTAAAGCACGTTCAATGTGTCTGATTCTCCATGCTTCAAACTTTTTTAGCAGGCCACTAGAATGGTAACCTAACATGACATAAAAGTGTCCTTTCAGGGTTTTGGGAAAATTTTCCAAAACCATAGTAGATCCACTCATTTGAAAAATCCTTTCATGAGCTTATAGTTCAATAGCTATTACATATGGAAAAAATGAGAAACTTGTAATTTTTCTCATCCCTTGGTCACTACAAGCCTCCAAAGTTGATGGACCAGTGCATTTTTCCCAAAACAGCAATTTCTTACGGTTGATTGCATATAAATAAGAGTGGGGATTTTTGTAGGACATGAGATAAAATGCCCCGTTAACTTCAATGGGTTGGTGACCTAAAGATATGGTTGCTTTTACCTCACTAATTGTTTTTTGGGCAAAAAAATAGGTACAAAAAAGTTGCATTTTTGTCATTCTGCGGACCTATCATCAAAGTTTCTATAGTCACGCTCAATACATGTTTTCTTGGTTCCCTTTGGGCCTTTGGATTCAAAAGGAGCCATGGAGCATGTCAAAAGGATAATGGATCTCTTACAATTGGAACCTTGGGGGCAATGATAAAGTGCTAAATACAGCAAATATGAAAAAACTGGGTTTAGCATTATGACCTCTAGAAACCCATAGAAACTACTCAATATCTAGCCAAGTTTGTAGTCTATGATTAGATATGGTTACTACCTACAAAATACACACAATTGGCCTAAGAAACTAGCAATATTTAGAAAGTTATACTTTCTACTCTAAAATGTATCGTATTCTTCAGCAATCAAAAAAATCAACCATCATCATATACTATGCTATATAGCATATTAGGTCTCCCAAAACTCAAGGAAGATTAGCTTTATGTTATACATTACACTTACACAATCAAAATTGAATTTGGATCTCAAGAAAGCCACCAAAAAAATCATAAAAGTGGTAATTTTGGCCAAAAAACAGGATTATGCAATTCTTGTAAATTGGTCATAACTTTCAATTTTAACACTTAGCTCTCCCTACAAGCATCAAAACATGTTGAGAACTATGAAGGCCTAACCTCTAGACATCTAAACCTCACAAACATGAAGTTTAGAGTGGTATAGTTGCTAAAAATTGAAAAAAAAGCCAAAAACAAGACCCGTTTTTTCACAGAGTTTAGGTTCAAAAATGTTGTGCAAGAGTAAGGTTAATGGTGAGATCGATACTCCAAAAAAAATGCTAAGTTTTTTTCAGCTCATAAGCCAACTTTGTGGATATATAGCACCTACAAATTCATTTTCATACTCTTCAAATAATTCAAGCAAAATGGTCACTTAACACGACACAAAAGTGTCCAAGGACATAAAAGTGTCCTGTTACCATTCTAGTGTTAAATTCTGAAACACATTTTTTTCAATGAGGTGTTCTTGCTCTTCCACACACCCAGCACTTGCTTCACAACTAACAAGGCATCACCTTTATGCTCAACCTTCTAATCCCATGCTTCATACAAATGTGTAATCCGGCTTCCAAAGTAGCATATTCAGCCTCATTGTTACTATGAGCATCCAATTTGAACCCTCTCTTACATACTAGCTTCCCCTCTGGATCATAAAGTGCTATACCCCCTGAAGCCGCATCATGGCTCTTCCTGTATGAGCCATCAAAGAACAAAACATGTGCATTGATGATCTGTGGCACTTCTTCAACTACCTTTCTCCCCACCTCTTCCTTAACAAGGAGGGGATTCTCCTTATAAGTCAACAAATCAGCTAGGGTAGCTCTTGTACTGTCTTCCACTAGAAAAGAGAACTCAAACTCTTGCAGATCATTACCCATTTCTTCACCACATTTGACATGTTAGCGCCATTAATTAATTGTGGCAGAAAGGCATAACTCGTCAAGAAAACAAAAGGTCGTAGTAGCAAGTAATGACGAAATCGTCAACAAGAAAATATTACACTGGCCATCACTAGCTCAACTTCCGAGAATTTTCTCTCTGCTACCAACTTCACTCGGCTTGCACAATACACTAGCCTCATATAATGGTTGCCCTTCCCCTTTTGCAATAGCATGGCTCCAATGGCATCATCCCCTACTGATGGATTTACATAAAACACTCTCTCCCAATCAGGAGCATACATGGCTGACAACCCCCCTAACACCTCTTTCACCTCTTGATTGCCAATTGATTTGTACTCGTAAGTGATGGAAGAAGAATAATAGAATTAACCTTGTCTGGATCAGCGTCAATGCCATTTTCTGACACCATATGGCCCAATAACTTCACCATTGGCTGTGCTAAATGACATTTCCTTGGATTTAGTTGTCCTTTACATTCATCATATCGAGCCAATACCATCTGCAACTTCTCATGGTGTTCAGCGCTACTGTTGTAGACACAGAAGTCATCCATAAAAGCTTTAACACAACTACCAATGAAAGGTTCCAATACCCAATCTGCTCTCTCTTGATAGAAATATGGTCCATTTGTCAACCCAAATGGCAATACTGTGTAGCAATAGTAGCCCCATGGCGTAATGAAAGTTGTCTTTTTTCGGTCTTTAAGAGCAACCTTCAATTGAAAATAGCATGAAAAACCATCACACACGCTGTACCTCTCATAACCTACCACTAAATCCAAGATTTGATCAATGAATGGAAGAGGATATGGGTTCTTCTTAGTGGCTTCATTTAAGGGTTTAAAATCTACACAAATCCTCCACTTCCCATCCTTCTTTGGACTAACTACTACTGGACTCACCCATTCTGTGGTCTCCACAGGGACTATGAACCCTGCCTTCAATAACTTGTCCACCTCTTCCCTCAAGGATTCCATTTGCTCTTGACCCATCCTTCTTAGTCTTTGCCGCACTGGCTTAGCACCTTCTTTCAGCTCTATATGCATCTCTTTGCCCTTGAATCCTCTGATCTCTTCATATGAAGTAATGAACAAATCAGGAAAACTAGCTAGCATGTGCAAATATATCTCCTTCTCCATAGCTGAGAGGTCTCCACTGATCATTTGTGTCATCAATTCCTGCTTCTTTGACAATTCAACCTTGGTTTGCATCAGCCCTTCAATCACTTCATAAGGCCCTTCACTTTCATCTTCAACATCATTTGCAAATGCGACTAAACCAGACTCCTGGATTTCTTTGTTCATCAAAATAAATGCAACATCAACATCCTCATCACTGCTGGTAGTACTATCCTTATCCTCTTCAGTCACTGTGGAATAGTCTTCATCACTAGACTCATCCTCATCTTCATAAGGCTCTTCCAATCGTTTCCTTGTGTCCATAGAGGCTAATCGTACCACGTCCCCAATCTTGAACAGCTCCCACTGCACGTAACCATGGTCTACCCAGGATAATAGGATATGCTCCCAACCCCGCTGGCATCACATGAAAATTAACCACTGCCTTTGCATCATACACCTCCACTTCTAAGCTCTTTACAACACCAAACATTTTACTTTTTGATGGTTTGTCAATCTGATCCGGAAACCTGACCACCCAGTACTGTAAGACCCATTTTCTCAACGCATGAGGGTGTTATGACACATATTTGGGCTCCACCATCCACATAACCTTGTCCTAAATTTTTCCTTTTATGCCACACATCTACTATTGGACAAATGTCTAGTAGCTCATCCATCTCCAACACCTTCACTGAACCTCTCTGTGGCTCTTTCTCCATTGGGTTAACCATCCTCTTCCATTGTCGCTTTAGCTTAGGCACCATCTCTATAAGCTACCCAAAAGTAACATCTGCCTTCCTGCTTGTCAAATCCTCCTTCAAGTCATAGCTTAATTGCCCATCCCCTAGTGGAAAATCTGAAACATGAAACTTGTCATGAGCCTTTCTTTTCCTCTTGGCCTTGACATCTTCGCCTTCATGACTCTTTCCCTTCTTCGTACTAGGACCTGGGGTACTTCTTCCTTCCTTTTCCTCTCTGGTCCTCTTCCCAATAGGCATCACTAATGTATCCTCTAGCTTTGATGCCTTCTCCAAGGTGACTACACTTATCACTTTTGTCTTTCTCTTTTCCTCCTGGGTTGATCCACTAGTTCCTTCCTCTCCCTTAATTTCGATGCCATAATCATTCGACCTAGTTAGCACCTGTCTTGGCAATGGATACATGTCTCCCCCCATCCTTGGTGGCTTATCACATTGCGAGCTGATGTGACCCAACTCTCCACAATTATAACATGTGGGCGTCTGCCTCCAGTACCTACCATTTCTTTGTCCAACACCATTCCTAGGTCTTTCTTCACCTCCTAGCTGATTTGCAAATCTCCCTCTACCTCGATTATTTCCCACTTGACCTAGCATGTTTAGGCTGAGATTCTTCATTAAATCTACCACTTGCCTCATGTCTTGCCTTAGGCCATCATCTTGCACTATTGTAGTGACCACTGCTGGCATAACTTGAGGAGTAACAGAAACGACTGGTTCATGATGAACCGCTAGCATGCGACCTTGCAAAGAATCCATAGGCTGAAATTCAGACCTCTTGGGCAAAGACTCTACTCCTAGCTGGCTCATTTTCCTCAGCTTCCACTCTTTGTTCCTTGCCACCTCTAGTGCATCTTCATATGTCCTAGGCTTCTTTAGCTCCACTCTCCAACGTATATTCTCCCAAAGACCAGCCAAGAACCTGTCCTTCTTCATCATGTCAGGTGGAGGTACTTGTGGTGCTAAGGCCTTGCACATCCGCTCCCATGCCAAATAAAACTTATGTATGTACGCATCTACTGCTTCACCTTCCTTTTACACCAAACCTTGTACTTCTTGCCACACTTTGTCAGGATCTTCTTTCTTCACAAACTCCACTTCCAATCCATGCCTTAGATTGTCCCAACTCAATCTTACAGGTGGATCAAGCACACGCAACTCCTCTTCAAATGCTTTGGACCAAACTCGTGTATCACTCTTCAAACAAATTTGGAGAAGACGTAACATCTGCATCGGGTCATGAATCTGATTGCTAATGCAGGAAACCTCCATCTTTTCCAGAAAGTCTTCCACATCTTCATCACTTCTTCCATGAAACTCCGGATAAGAGAAAGCCATGGCTACCCAAGTTATGATGCTTCAAGAACCCCTTTGAGCACACGTACAAGAACCCAAAACTTTTGAATGACTCAATCCCTAAAAACTTCAATGGAGCTTGTCTTTAGATAAGGACAAACACATGCACATCAAATGAGTTTTCATAGTTAATCATTGGAATTACAACAGGCAAAGGGAATTCTAGTATCTCTCTTAATCTTCTTGGCCCGAACATAAAGACTATCCGCTGCTCGAAAAAAATCTTCCTGGACACATGAACATTTATCTGGATTCTTTGTGTTAAATGGAAAGGAGTGAATTGAGGGCCATTTTGATCATCCATTAAAGCCAACCATGAAGCTCCCAAGAAGGCACACTTGACTTATCCTCTGATTTTGCCAGAATTTCAGTAGCATAACAGCATAAATGGCTTAAAAGACCAAAAGACCAGCCATCATATCTTGGAAAAAATTTTGACAGAGTCTCCCTAGAAGTAGAGCAGTGAGAACCCAAAATATAGACTGTATATGTATGCATAAACTGCCAACGATAGAACCCGAGCATCAATTAGGAATTACTAGTACATAGCCTATGGCGAGGTCACGAAAAGGGTTCTCCAGCTACTTGTATCACCGAAAGGATCTCCACATTTGAGAATCCCCCGGCTCAATAAAACCTCACGCTATCGACCCTCACACGAAGGCTTATGCAAATCTCGTATAGTCAAGTCTCAGAAATGACTATCTTTTAGACCAAGTCTCAGAAATGGCTAGGACTCCCAAATAAAACCAAGTATGGATCCACAAAGGCGTACAATGGCAGTCCCACAAGTAACGTACACTCCAACAAAGAATGCGCTCAAACAAGCGCCAAATGATGCATACCCACAACAACTACAAGTGACACCAGTGCTAGTATATCACTGTAACTGTGTGAATCACATGTACCTGTCCCTGTAACCTGTAACGTGTAACCTGTAATCCCGAATCTCGAAGCTTGAAGCTCGAAGCAGAAGGTACTCGAAGAAGATCCTCCGTGGGGGCGCCAAAAGAATGTGAGCGGGATGGAAACACACACAACGCCTCTATAATGACCCGACACACAATCTTGGGATAATATACACACACACTATGGGGCACCACTTGGCTTACACAACCCACCTGGCCGAGACAGGGAACACACCAACGGAGTGAGAGGAGAGAGACTATCCACTTGCCCACTCCACACAGAGACACACATACCCAAAAAACTCAGCACAAAGAGGATAACTTCTGATGTTTAGATACAAATGAGCTTGGGCCAACACCAATGGCGCAAATAGCTCACACAATATGGGTAAAATATGCCCGATACAATCACAAACTGGAGCAGAAGCTTCGCTCATAGGAGAAACTTACACAGCAAAAATAGTAGAAAAAAAATGAGTAATTTTGCAAAATGGACAGTGCCATCACGTCTGGAACGGCACAAAACCCGAGTCTACAATGTCAAAGTACTCAAATCCGACCTCGAATGAGCAGTTTACAGCCAAAACAGGCTCCAAAATGTGCAAAAACATAGTTGAGGTTGTTCCTCCTCTTCTCTCCATGTTTTTTCTGGTCTTCTCTCAGTTTTTTCAGTTCCCACACTTAGCTTTATTACTTGGGCACCCTTGGCATTTTAGTTGACCTCAAACAAACCCCGAACAAGACAAAAAGTGGTCTCACAGTGCATAGTTGTCACCTTTTTGCATCATCCGCACACCTAGCACTCAACTTTTTTCAATAATGCATCCCGCAACCACGTGAGTGGCCCCAAAATATGGTCCTCATGATTACCTTTTACATAATTCATCACAAGAAAACACCCACGTTGTGTCCGTACTTATCCACATGCAAATATTGACCCCATTCGACCTCCTGATGCCACTAGATGCCATCTGACGCACCTGCTTACCTCATGTCGTCGGCCCACGGATAGCTTCCTTGAGAAGTTTTACGCGCTACTAACTCCTCATTATTATAGAAAAAATACACTGGTATTGGTAATAGTGAAAACTGATGCACTATGTACACCTTGTCCTACCTTTACACATGTGGACCCCACGTAACCACATGGCTCTGGAAAATGGGCAATCCTTTATTGGATGCATCATGCATGTGTATGTACATATGCGCAATCCCTTGCTCCAAAAAACTCCTGACAACGTCTTAATAGAGACTCCAATCTCTTTAGTTCCTCTTTTCAAGCTTGATAGACATAAAAATGTTCGATCGTGCAAGCATCATCAAGCTGTGCATCTTCAAATTGTCTTCTCTTTAATCATAATTCCATAATAAATCGACGTCTTCATTCCCTATCAAAACAAGATCCTCTTGGCAAATCAAGTGAGAGTATCATGAATGGAAATTTATAATAATACAACCTTTCAAGCTCGCTTCAAGTGCTCAATAGCTCATGCTAGTGTTCTTTTCTCTGTCGAAAATCCCCATGCCCTTGGCCAAAAACAAGTGCAACAGTGGCGTCCTGCGGGCAAAACTACCCTGCTAGTGTTGAACCCAGAACTTTGGTTAAGACGAATGTCTTATCCATTGGGATATAGATGATGTATGATAAGGAATAAAAAATAAACAAAATGTGAACAACCAAGAGACGGACAATATGCAATCACACAAAGGTGCAAAATGGTAATAACCCCCTAGCCTTGCACTGATGACTTGACTTGACACTCCTAATGATCCTTGATGACTCTTCAATGACCTCAAGTGGGTCTTTCTCAATGACCTAAAACACCCAGGTTTATTGAAGTTTACAGAGGGATTTATAGGCGCTTGGGAGCCAAGTTTACAGGTAAAATCTAGGCGAATAACAAGAGAACCCAAAACTCGGGTTAGACTGGTGCCTTTTCCATTGGGCATAGCTAAAAGATATCAAGGAAAAATAGGTGAAAACCATTCAATCACAAAATGATAAAAGAAAATAGAACAACCTCCCCCTTAGCATGATAATGATGACCTGACTTGGCACTCCTAATGATCCTTGATGACTCTCCAATGACCTCAAGTGGGGCCCTCTCAATGACCTAAAACACTCAGGTTTATGGGAGTTTACAGAGGGATTTATAGACGCTTGGGTCCAAGTATACATGCACATAGTAGGGTGCCCGCAATGAGTGGTGGTCAACCAAAATAAGTTTCTCACATAAAAGTATTTCCTAAAAGATTTGGGCAAAATGCGGTGGTATGCAAATTTTCTTTTGAAGTGGAAAAGGGAAAAAAAACTCCATTTAGGATGGAGGCTCTTCACTAGAATACCTAGATGCTGCAAGCTGGTCCCACCGGGCGTGCCACAGATAGATATTTTTCTATAGCCAGGCCATGGAGCAGACCAAGCCCAAGAAAAACCTAGCAAACAAAAGAGCCCAAGCAGTATGCTACGCTCACTCCCAAAACAAGGAGCCTAGACAATGTAAGTGCGGCTAAATCATCTACCAAAACATTGTATCAAATTCTCCCTCTCTCTAACCCACGCAATGCTCGAGCTGCACATACTCGCTCGGACTCGAGAACAAAATCATGAAGACATTTATGTGTTTATTATGAAAATGGAGAGAGACAGAGAGAGAGACTACAACTGTTTGTATTTTATGTGTTTCTATCAATCAACACAAATTTACATCCAATGTTATGAGAAAAAAAAGAAACTTATCCACAGCTCGGCTTCGTCGTCACATCTCCCCAAGGGCTTCTTCACACCAGCTTCAAGATGGTATTTTTCTCGTTATCTAAATTTTGTAGATGTGCTCATTGCCACCCCTTCAAATGGCTAGCTTCTTGTTTCTCTTTCTCTCTCTCCCTCATTTATGATAGGGCCAAGTTCTTCTTTCTCTCGACTCGCCTCTTACTCTCTCTCTCTCTCGCATTGCTCCCCCACAACTCTCTCTTTGATTCCAACAAGGAGCATGACAATAGATCTCTCTCTTGATCACTCTTCAGATCCAGCCTAAAAACGAGAGCTTTGCTCTTTCTATTCTCTCGATCACAACCCCTTTGTAGCAAGAGCTTCTCTCGCTCACTTATGGCAGCCTACAAAGAGCCTCTCTCTTTTTTTCCACTCACGGCCTCTTCCTCTCTATGTGAGAGCCCCCTTAAATCAATTCTATGAACAGAAAGTTCTTTTTTTATTCATTTTCACCTCTTCGATTCCATGCAGCAAAACCAGGGCGCCGTCATTTCCTCCTGGCTTGGCACCTAAATGACGAGACAGAATCTCTCTCCCACTCTCTCTCTTCATCAACAAAGGGGGAGCCCTCTCAGGCACTCTCTCCCCCTCTCTGAATCACTGCAACAAAACCAGGGAAATATCTTTCTCTCTCTCCTTGCTCTAGCTATAGCCATGGCCTCATGATTTCCATGGCCTCTCTCATCGCATGCTTGAAAGACTCGTCATCCTAGCCTCCTCTACAAGGTCGACCTTCTCAGATTCTCCCTCATCCCGTCCTACTTTCTCGGATCCCCCCTCTACAAACGGTCCTCCGACCTCTTTCCAATCGACACCCTCTTACTGGCCACCCCTCGTCAGGTGATTAAATAAAGATATTAAAACACCCACTTTTTTCATTCAATAAAACCCCTTCAAGGTCTCATTCACACCCTCAATACGTGCGCAGACACGTATTGAGACACACACAATACGTGCACAGACACACACAATACGTGTATGCATTGCACAATGAAATTATAGATTAAATGTGCAGCCATAAATGGCCAATGGTAGCCATCCTCTTCAAACTCTCGTCTGACTACGATGGTACACAAACTTCTGTGCAAGCATCTTTGTCGTCTTCATTATCTTTGCTCCTGAGCATGATCAAGTTTAACATTTCTTAATAGAGACTCCAATCTCTTCAGTTCCTCTTTGCAAGCTTGATAGACATAAAAATATTCGATCGTGCAAGCATCATCAAGCTGGGCATCTTCAAATTGTCTTCTCTTTAATCATACTTTCATAATAAATCGACATCTTCATTGCCTGGCAAAACAAACTCCTCTTGGTAGATCAAGTGAGAGTATTATCAATGGAAATTTATAATAAAACAACCTTTCAAGCTCGCTTCAAGTGCTCAATAGCTCATGCAAGTGTTCTCTTTCTCTGTCCAATGATCCCCATGCCCTTGGCCAAAAAAAAAATCCAACAGTGGCATCCTGCGGCGAAAACTAGCCTGCTAGTGTCGAACCCAAAATTCCGGTGAAGACCAATGCTAAAATTTATCCATTGGGCATAGCTAAAAGATATCAAGGAAAAATAGGTGAAAACCATTCAATCACAAAATGATAAAAGAAAATAGAACAACCTCCCCCTTAGCATGATAATGATGACCTGACTTGGCACTCCTAATGATCCTTGACGACTCTCCAATGACATCAAGTGGGGCCCTCTCAATGACCCAAAACACTCAGGTTTATGGGAGTTTACAGAGGGATTTATAGACGCTTGGGTCCAAGTATACATGCACATACTAGGGTGCCCGCAATGAGTGGTGGTCAACCAAAATAAGTTTCTCACATAAAAGTATATCCTAAAAGATTTGGGCAAAATCCGGTGGTATGCAAATTTTCTTTTGAAGTGGAAAAGGGAAAAAAAACTCCATTTAGGATGGAGGCTCTTCACTAGAATACCTAGATGCTGCAAGCTGGTCCCACCGGCCGTGCCACTAATAGATATTTTTCTATGGCCAGGCCATGGAGCAGACCAAGACCAAGAAAAACCTAGCAACAAAATAGCGCAAGCGATATGCTATGCTCACTACCAAAACAAGGAGCCTAGACAATGTAAGTGCGGCTAAATCATCTGCCAAAAAATTGTATCAAATTCTCTCTCTCTCTAACCCACGCAATGCTCCGGCTGCACATACTCGCTCAGACTTGAGAACAGAATCATGAAGACATTTATGTGTTTATTATGAAAATGGAGAGAGACAGAGAGAGAGACTGCAAGTGTTTGTATTTTATGCGTTTTTATCAATCAACATAAACTTACATCCAATGTTATGAGAAAAAGAAGAAACTTATCCACGGCTCGGCTTCGTCGTCACATCTCCCCAAGGGCTTCTTCACGCCAGCTTCAAGATGGTATTTTTTTCGGTATCTAAATTTTGTAGGTGTGCTCATTGCCACCCCTTCAAATCGCTAGCTTCTTCTCACTCTTTCTCTCTCTCCCTCATTTATGGCAATGCCGAGTTCTTCTCTCTCTTGACTCCCCTCTCTCTCTCTCTCTCTCTCTCTCTCTCTCTCTCTCTCATTGCTCCCCCAAAACTCTCCCTTTGATTCCAATAAGGAGCATGACAATAGATCTATTCTCTCGATCACAACCCCTTTGTAGCAAGAGCTTCTCTTGCTCACTTTTGGCAGCCTCCAAGGAGCCTCACTCTTTTTTTCCACTCGAGGTCTTTTCCTCCCTATGGGAAAGCCCCCTTAAATCAATTCTATGAATAGAAAGTTCTGTTTTTATTCATTTTCACCTCTTCGATTCCATGCAGCAAAACCAGGGCGCCGTCATTTCCTCCTGGCTTGGCTCTTCTCTCTTCGTCAACAAAAAGAGAGTCCTCTCAGGCACTCTCTCTCCCTCTGTGAATCACTGCAACAAAACCGGGGAAATATCTTTCTCTCTATCCTCTCTCTTGCTATAGCTATGGCCTCATGATCTCCACGGCCTCTCTCATGGCATGCTTGAAAGCCTCATCATCCTGGCCTCCTCTACAAGGTCGACCCTCTTAGATTCTCTCTCATTCCTTCCTGCTTGTTCGGATCCCCCCTCTGCAAACCGTCCTCCGACCTCTTCCCAATCGACACCCTCTTACTGGCCACCCCTCGTCAAGTGATTAAATAAAGATATTAAAACACCCACTTTTTTCATTCAATAAAACCCCCATCAAGGTCTCATTCACACACTCAATATGTGCGCAGACACCTTCCAAGACACCTTAAATGGAGCAGACACACACAATACGTGTATGCATTGCACGATGAGGTTAAAGATTAAATGTACACCCATAAACTGAAAATGGTAGCCATCCTCTTCAAACTCTCATCCGGGCGCCATGGTACACCACTGGCAGTGGTCGATCTCAATCTCTAGTCGTCGTACTCGAGGGCCTCATAAAAATATTTTCAAGCACGTCTGATCTTGACACAAACTTCTGTGCAAGCATCTTTGTCGTCTTCATTATCTTTGCTCCCGAGCATGGTCAAGTTTAACATGTCTTTATAGATACTCCAATCTCTTCATTTACTCTTTACAAGCTTGATAGACATAAAACATATTCAATCGTGCAAGCATCATCAAGTTGGGCATCTTCAAATTGTCTTCTCTTTAATCATAATTCCATAATAAATGGACATATTCATTGCCTGACACAAACTTCTCTTGGAAAATCAAGTGAGAGTATCATCAATGGAAATTTATATTAAAACAACCTTTCAAGCTCGCTTCAAGTGCTCAATAGCTCATGCAAGTGTTCTCTTTCTCTGTCCAAAATCCCCATGCCTTTGGCCAAGAAAAAGTGCAACAACAAGGGATTTGGGAGGATTGAGGAGGAGGTTGCCATGTGGCGGGGGGATTATCCCACATGGGAAGGGAAAAGTGGAGACTGGGGGGGTGTATAGCCTAAAGGTGGAGCCCATTATGGGTGTATCACCTTGTGAGGAGCTCTCAAGGCTTGCTATGGAGGGGCCTGTGGGCTTCATGGGAGAGAAAGGGCACCTTTTGCGGGTTCTGACTCAGCTGGACAAGCACTTGATTCATATTTTGGTCCCCGGCGACTTGCCCCCCACCCCATTCCCTTGGTCAAAAGGTCGCCGCGAACACCTCATTTTTAGCCCAAAAAATGGCAAAAAGGAGCCAATTAAAAGATTCCTACAAAGGAAGCCTTGTCGGCTGAGAAGAGAGAAAAGATTTTTGGGGAATAAAAGATAAGGAAAAATCCATTTGAATAGTTGCAACACCTGCACAACTTCCAGAGAGCGCATTTTTTAGAAAGAAAGAATATACCCCCGATTTCGAGCGGCCATAACTCTTTCATCCTTCATTTGTTTTTTGCCTATGGATACTCTATGGTCATCTCTATTAGATGATCTTTCTCATGATTTCCATTGTTTCTACCAATTTTGAGTGTGTTCCATGCTTGAAGGGTTTTTCATAAATCTCTACAAGTGTTTATCACAAGTGTTTTCGGCAGTGTAATAGTTCTTCTTTTTGACGATGTGATTCGTGCAAGGCTATAGAGGCACTCTTTTTTCTTGCATTTTCACTCTAACAAATTCTTTCAAATAAGGACATGAATATAGGAATTGGCACAGATGGATCACTATTCTATTAGGCTTTTAAGAGAGAGAGAGAGAGAGAGAGAGTATAGAAGAGAAGTTGAGAGAATAATGATGAGTAGAGAAGTTTCCCATGTCAAACTACTACATATAGGAGAACATAGGCCCATTCCACATAAATATTTGCTCAAAATTTTGGTTTGGTTGGAAAATGTCACCTAGTGTATGGTAAGACTTCATTAATATATATCTCTTTCATTCTTGGAATCACATCAATATTTGTTGAACAAGGCCTTCTACCATATGGCCGGCACATATGTCCCACAATACAAACTTCATTCACACCAAACATTGACTTTTATCCTTACTCAAGGTAATCTTTACTTCTTTCAACCTTGACAAGATCTTATGACAATCATTGATATGATTTTTCACATATTGCGGCACCCCTTGAGTCCAAAGCCACATCTATATCATTTTCATCACATCCTTTGATCAACACATCATCAAGGAAGATCATCATACTTTGAGGTATGAAGTCGTGTAGCACTTTGTTCATACCATTCATCATATGCGGAAATGAATTAGTTGCTCCTTGAGGTAAGGTGCACGTACTTATCAAACCCAAAGGTGGCCTCATGGTAGTCAAGTTGAGATTGTCATTGCTATTTGAAATTGATTATACCCTCAGCACAAATCCCCCATAGAGTATGTTTCCCTTTGTGCAAATGACTCTACAAACATATCTACAATTGGCCCTATACCCACATTTCTAAATGTAACCTTGTTTTTAGGTTGCATATTCTAAATAAAGCATAAAGAACCTTTTTTTTTGGGAACTATGAACCACATGTTTGAATATGGACCACAAGAAGGCTCTAAAATACACATCTTGATATTCTCATTCATTAACTCAATGTTTTCTAGAAAATGAGCCTTTGGAACTATAATAGGCTTCCGCAAACTCCAAGATACATTAGGGATTGTATCAACACATGAGCAACAATGTAAGGATCAACACACCCTATCTCATGTGGCTCAAATAAAAAATACTTTCCATTCTTGGCAAGCATTTCTCTGAAGAAATTTCTTTCAAACTTTGTCAAAGTTTCCCCACAACCAACCTTTAGCTTCTTTAGAGAGTCTTTCTTAAATGTGTGAACAATCTTGTTTGGGTCATGAAGACTAGGTTGTGAAGCATCCTGTTGTTCCATCATATCCATGTGCAATCTTTTCGGAGAGGTAATGCCACTAGTTTCACTTTCTTTTCCAAAAACTTATACTTGGTCTCCACTTGTACATCAACACCTTGAGCATTTTTGAAATCCTTAACGACTTTGTACATTTCTATGGAACATACTTTCACAACCTCATTTCCAACACACAAATTGCAATCCACTAGGTTGTTCCAATCCTCTTTGATACTTGAGCTAGAGTTCCTTGTCTTTTGTAGACATGAAGAACATGGTAATCTTGTTAATTTTTCTCAATGGACAAATAGCTCACAAAGAGAGCTCTCAAATTTGTGATGCCTGGGCCAAAGATTTTTCTTTTGCAGGTGATGAAGCTCGTATTGAATGCTTCTTCAAAGGTCTCCATGTAATATGAGGGTAAGAACATTACCTTGGCATAGAAGTCATGGAGTACCCCTTTTGAAGGTTGTCATGATAGATCATACCACATCCCTTGATTACCCTTGAGGATGGACATCCAGGAAACATCTGTCTGCTCAAGGTGATGGAAGGTCTGTAGGGAGGTGAGTAGCATTTTTGAAATCTTGACCAGAATAATGCAAGACAAGTCTGATATTTCATGGAAAATCTTGATTTTTGAAGAGATATTCTCCACCATGTAATCTTCAGTGGGTGTTCTTTATGGTGGTGGTGGAAATTGAGGGTAGTTAAGCCATGTGGTCCACTTATGCTTTAACTGCATCCCCTTAGAACAAGGAACTATACGAGGTCTTTTTTGAGAGCGAGTGGTGCATTTGTGAAGAGGATGAGGTACCTTAGGTGTTGATTTAGCCAAATTTTTTGCCACTTGGGATGTACCATTGTAGGGTTGGTGGAAAGATCCTTGAGTAATCTTTCTTTTATTTGCAACACTTTGAATTTGATAAGTGTGTAGGGGAGAATCTATTGATGCCATTTCTCATTGACATTTGAAGATGTTAGGAGATTGACATTGATAGAGTGTAGAATCATCTCCTCCTACTACATGGCTTCTTTCCAGATTTGCTCTATTTTATCTTCCACCTGCTTTCTAAGTAAAGCTTCTTTGTCCGCATTCAAGCTTTTTGTTGGTGTAGAGGGACCGGATTCCTCTTGAGGGATAACAAGCTCAGGGAGGTTTTATTTCTGTAGTGTTTTCTTCTTCAAAAATCACAAATTGTAAAGCATCAATATCTCCTATTGTTGTTTTAGGTTGATCTTCTTCTAATGTGGAGGTTTGAGATTCAGCAGCATCTTGAGCTTTTGTAAACTCCTCTTTAAGGTGTGCAATCTCCTTGTGGTATCCTTCTTCTTTGTGTATGAACCAATTGAGAGTTCTTGGCATTGCATTTTCTCTAGTGTGTGTGTGTGTGTTTTCTCATGTGCCTTGAACTGACTGTAAGGGCTCACATCGACACGTGGTGCTAGAGAGAGAAAAGAGAGTCTCCAATATGACACTCAAAGAAGTGCAACAGTAGGCCGGTGACTTGTCAGGATGTATGCCACATGCGGATCCACCAGGAAGATTTTGAAATATTTACACTATCATGCAAATTATTCATTCCCATAGTGATCGTGATAACACAATCTAGGTAGGAGATGTTATGGTTTTGGAATGATATCAGGCTTCATGAAGAATTTGCACTAGCTTCATGAAGGTGGTGCAAGTGGTGAATCCTAAGGGACACAGGGAAAATAATAAACAATCCAAGGGGGCACAATTGGCACAAAGGGTGAAGAATCCTAAGGGGCATAGGTCGTAAGAGAGGAAAGAATCCAGGGGGATACAAAATAATTCCACATCTATATCTCCTAGCAGATGGTGTCTCTTGCTAGTGTTAGCAAATGGGAAAGCATGCTACATCACAACAAATAAGGGGGATGCCCCATAATCACTATGATGGTCCCCTCTCTTTGCAACCATCCTACAAATGACCTACTCCTGCAAATATGACGAATACATCAAATGAAAGCTCGATGCAAATCAGAGATTGTTTACCTACTCTACACGCATGGTCAAGTTCTGCATATTGAGCCCTTGATCAACCTCCAAATTGGAGGAAAGTTCAAGCTAAAAGTAGACACTTACTACGAGTTGGAATTAAAACATTCTAGCTAGATTTTGAGCATGGTTTGAAGAATAAGAAAAGTAGGAAATGCTTCAAAATTTGACCTAAGAGTCGATTAGTTTTTTATATTCCCTTATTTTCTTCAATTACAAAAGTGTGTTTTTTGGCAAGCCCTCATTGGGACACCATCTAAAAACATTGTTATTGGTATGTGTCCATGAGATTTTATTTGAGAGGGTCATGTTCAAGAAAGTTGGTTATTGTCTTTCGGTTAAAACATTGAGCTTCCTCCTTGTAAACATGAAAACTAGAAGTACAAGTTTTTTGAGCTATTTTTTATTGATTTTTATTCCCTTTTCAAATGTTTGTAGTCCAGTAATCTTGATTTTCAATCAACTCAAGGTTAAGTTGAGGCAAACCTTTCCCAAACATGGACCCAATAGAGGCGTGACATTAGAGGTAGGAGGACTACTAGCCTTTGTAGCCCTCATACACAAATGAACCTACCTAAGCTTGCAAACAGATATCATTTGTGTACGAGGGCTACAAAGGCCAATATTCCCCCTACCTCGATACAAACAAAAGTTGTAGCTCGTGGGCTGAACTTTTGCCTCAAATTTTTTCATATTTTTTTGAGCTACGAGCTCTGAGCTATGACTTTATTAGTGGACCCCAGTTTTCCCATGCTATGCAGCCACACTCTCTATTCTACTTTATCATTTTCCTCTTTCACACACACTTCTCCACTCATCATCCCCACCTCTCTCACCACAGCTACTCACCTTCTCCTCAACCTTGAAGAATAAGAGAAACCATGGTGAACTCATACCTCCCACGCACAATTCCATTCCAAAATTGACCACCTAGTCTCATTTTTCCTCCTCCAAATTACCCATATCTATCAAAAAAACCACAAAATTCAGCCTCTTCTCTTAAAAGACAGCATCATGGTGGTTGATTACTCAGCTTCAATTACCTTGTCTCTCAAGGAAGGTCAAGAGTGGAGAAAAAATGTACCGTCAAAGCTAGTGGACCGTCAACAAGCGTCAAAATTGGCCCTACTCAAGACACTTGGAGCATCAACCTTGTAAGAAATCCACCTTTTCTTACCTCTTAAGAGTTTTTCTTCCTTATTTGTATCCTACATGGATACTCCCATTGTAAATATCCAATTCCATTTGTAAATTAATACTAACTCTACTAACACTAACCCACTATGAAAAGTCCTATCACCTCCATTTCTCTCCTCTCTCTTTCCCCACCAACTTCTTGATAATTCCAAGCAAAAGAAATTAGATAAATTGCTGAAAATCTAACCCAACCATGGTTAGAGGAGTAACTCTAGCCTTCCAAATTGCTATAAAAGGAGGGTGTAGCTAGCACAAAAAGCGGGGAGAAGAAAGAGCACTATGCTATAGCTTGAGAAGCCAAGCTCAACCTCTTGAGAAGGAGCTCTTGAGTGGAATCTCATTGGTATTAGGCATATGTATGTGTTGTATTAGGGGTGATTAGCAAGGGAACTCTATGCCATTGTAAGAGAGAGTGATCATTAAATTGAGAGTAGGAAATCTATCATTTCTCCTACTAGAGTAAGCCCAACATTTGCTGAATCAAGGAGGGTGAATTTGGACTAAGCATGGATACCTTGTCTCCCTTCCAACGTGAAGTCATGGACAATAATGATGTGTAAGTGTCTTGGTGTTCTATTTAAGTTCTTGATAGCTTGTCTCCGGGTATTGTTATCAATTTAGCCATAAATCCCACATGCTGTAAGAGGGCGACAGGGTGGAGAGGACTCCCCTGGCCTTAAGACAGTGATTGGGGTGTTTTTTTATTTTGATGTGTTGTGGTGTAATTTACTCAGGCTATGTTGAACAAATACTAATCTCACATTGATTGGTCATGACAGATATGTAAGAAGGCATTAGTGCAACAAGCACCCCCTTCCCCCTTCTCTCTCTTTCTTACATATATATATTTATGTTTGCTTGATCATTAACGATACACTTCAAAGCAGCCCGAGCACCATCTCTCTCTCTCTCTCTCTCTCTCTCTCTCTCTCTCTCTCTCTCTCTCTCTCTCTCTCTCTCTCTCTCTCTCTCTCTCTCTCTCTCTCGTTCTCTCGTGTTTTAGTGTGTGAGAGTGTTCCATTGGTGTTAGGGTTAGTGTAAATTCCTTGCTTGCTTGTGGGTTGCGCTAACGATTCTCCTCTTTTGCATCCTAGTTCGCTCTTAAACTAGGTGGTGCCCCTTGTGTAGTTGGGATTTGGCTGTGGGTTTGTTGTTTTGGTTTGTGTTGTGTTGTGCCCCAGCCCCATTGAGCAGCACGGGAGCCTTGAAGGGTGTCTAGAGGTTGCTCTTCTTGTTGCCCGCCCCGGACCGCTTGAAATTGGTGCCCTCACAGAGGACAGGCCTGTGTATGTTTTGTGAAGGCTCAAGCTTTAGCATAATCAAGTATCTTGCATGAATCACGAGAATTTGTATGATCCCTTCATTCCCATTGCAAGGCAAAAGGTACACATAATTGTTAGTACTAAGTTGCAATTTCAACGAGTAATTCGTAGAATTTTAGGTCCTCTTAGGTTGGTGGAGATAAACGCATCAATAAATCCTTTTATTTTGCCTCTCATTAGGTAGGACCTTAGTTTGGACGTCTATATTTTTGTTTTGTTTTAAGAATTAGGTCATGCATAGACCATGGATAATGGCCCAGGAATACAGGTTTTTCCCTTTCATTTCAATCCACACATTAGAGTAAACATTGCAATTAGTAGAAAAATCCATTTTCAACAACGTATGGTATTCATGTTTGGTGCCCAAAGAGTAGGAGAAATTCTCGCGTCACCAAACCCTGTCATTCTACCTCTTATTGATTATCATAGGTCATTTGATGTGAATATTTTTATTTTGTTGTAGAATAGATTACAATTTAGAAAATATTATTGTGTAAATCTTTTAAAGAAAGAAAAAACAAAAAAGAGTCACTTTGAAATCAATTCAATGGAGAGCCAACACCAAATGTCTGGATATCCTCTTTTCTTTGGAGAGCCTGGAGAGGATGCAGAATTTTTTCTAGCAAATTTCAAGATGTCTTGCGTATCAAGAGGATAGTAACTGATCAAGAACGTGTAGAAATGTTTGAGGTGGTCCTTAGGAAAGATGCTAGCACTTGGTTTGACTCTTTGCCTGAGGAAGTTAAAGGGAATTACACGGAAGTTTTGAATCGTTTTAAGAAATACTTCTTTGATCCCCAAAACACTCAGAAATTATGGCAAGACATTGTTTCTCATAAGCAAAAAGACTTAGATGACTACTACTTGTACAAGCAAGAGTTTCTACGTCTTTGGGCTCTATGGATACGAAATGTTGCTAACCCTGGTGATGGTGCATAATTTTTAAAGAAGGAGAGGTTCATAGCCAGACTCTTTCCTGACCTTAAGGTAAAAGTTGAGGTGGGTGCACCTGCTACTTTTGATGCAGCGGAAACTAGGGCTGCTGAGAAGTATAGGAAACTCAAGTGCTTAAGGGGAGAGGTTCCAATAGAAGGTCTTAGACCCAAAGTTAAGTCACAAGAATCAACATCTAGGGAGCTTCCTGAGGTAACGGTTGAAGTGATTGAGAAGTATAATGAATCTTTAAGCAGCCTGTCAATTCACCTTGCACAAGCTGTAGGTCCAAAGGGACAAGCAAAGAAGTCAGAAGAGAGAGAGAGCCACGAACTAGGAGAGTCTTGCAATGTTGGAATTGCGGTGAGTCTGGACATGGGATGTATAATTGTCCTTGGCCCCGTGGGGAGCCAGGGAGACCTAACTTGAATTACCTAGTGATGAATGCAGGTGAAGGAACTAGTCAGCAACCACGGCTTATACAAAGTACAAATGGAGCAAGACCACCTCCACAAGGAGTGGAAGGAGTTCCACCTTTGCCAGACCCAAAGGTGCATGTGGTAGAGGTGACAAATTCAAGAGAGGTTGACATGGAAGCAAATGGCATTAAGCGTGGCCGAGGGAAAGGTAAGGAGAAAGAAGGAGTTACATCAGAAAGTGACCATGGACGAGAAAAGAGGGCAAAGGAGACCAAGGAGGCTAAGAGGACTCGACGTCGTATCAACCTCCAAGACTTCCCTCTTGGACATGGAATGGCTCCATACAACCTGTTGGAAGACATGAGAGGTAAGGGTCCTGATATCTCATGGCCTCAATTTCTTGCATTATGTCCACAAGTTAGGAGGGATTTAACAAGGGTAGTTAGCACTAGGAGAAAGGTGAAAGAGAGTGTGCCTGTTGTAAAAATTGCACAAGCTGAAATGAATGAGGACATTACACCTGTGCTAGATTGTTACATAAAAGGGAGATTGGTTAGGAAAGGTCTAGTGGATGGGGGTGCACAAATTTGCATCATGACAGAGGGACTCATGCAAAAACTAGGAATGCACATCCATGAGACACCTGAATTTAAGGTCAAGATGGCAAACAATAGCAAGGGTAGGTGCGTAGGCATTTGTAAAAATGTTTTTGTGGAGGCCTTTGGCATTAAGAAGGCAGTGGATTTCTATGTCATGTCTACCAAAGGAAATGGTTACCCATTTATCCTAGGGAGACCATGGCTAATGAAAATGCGAGCTTTGCAGGATTGGGAGAGTGGAAAGCTAATTTGCAGGAACGACAATCAAAAGAAGGTTGTCTCTGACATGAAGGAGCAAGGCCAAGAGGAGCTCCATGAAGAATCATCTCAAAGTGAGACGGAAGAAGGTTGGACCGATAGCACTTCAGAAGAAGAAAGTAGCGGCAGCATTACTGAAGAGGAGTCTTCCATCAAAATCATTGCATCTACAAAGGGTAGAAGAAGGTTTAAAGAAGCTCTACGACATGGGAGGTCAACTCAACCCCGACAAGTGCCATATAGGTGAGGATGAAGTGATCTTGCTCGGTCACAAGGTTTCCTATAAAGGCATTGAGGTGGATCCTTCAAAGGCAAAGGCTCTTATTGAGCTACCATCACCCAAGAGTCTTAAGGAGGTCATCTCATTCATTCAAAAGGTGAAGTATATGTCATGCTTCATTCACTTAGCCTCGGATTTACTTCACCCTTTGCAAAAGTTGACACAACAAGTAGAATTTGCATGGTCTAGTGAGCTTGAAGAGTACTTTTGTAACATTAAAGCCATTTTGTCAGAGCTACCAACACTCATGCCTCCTTGTTGGGAGTACACATTCTTTGTTAGCTCTAGTGCTGGGAAAGAAACAATTGGTGCAGTTTTGCTACAACAAGATCCCTATAGTACAAGGATGCGGCCCATCTACTTTGCTAGTAGGGTCATGAATGCTTTAGAGAGAGGCTACACGGAGGCAGAACTCATGATGCTTTCTCTCATGTTTGCGATAAGGAAGTTTAGATCCTACTTGCTCCCAAAACCTTGTGTAATCCTCACCGCAGAGAATTTGTTCCCTTGGGTGTCATCTCAAATGAATCTTAGTACTAGGATCTCAAAGTGGATTATGGAGTTGCAAGAGTTCCAATACTCTTTCAAGGTAGAAGATAGTGTGCGTGCACAATTGGCAGGGATTCTCACTTATAGGGTACATGAGAAGGAAATTAAGGTGCCTCAAGTAAAGACCCTACCATTGCCACCACCAAAAAGTATTCCCAATGCTTTTACCTTGTTCTTTGATGGAGCTTTTTGACGAGCCACAAGAAAATCAGGGGGAGGGCTAGTGTTGCTCAACCCAAGTGGAGAGGTGGTCATGAAAGAGAAGTTCAATCTACCAAGTTCAGCTAGCAACAATGAAGCAGAATATGACACACTACTTCATGGTTTAAAAATATGCATTGGCCATGGTATACAACGTCTCATGGTAGAAGGGGATGCACTTCTCATTGTTAAACAGATTTTAGGCATTTGGGCATGCAAGAATGAAAGCTTAAGGACAAAAGTTCATACCATCCGTAGGCTATTTAATCAATTTGAGGAGGTGCAATTATATCATATTCCTAGGAAACAAAATGAAGATGCTGATTTACTTGCACAACAAGCCGTTGCATGTGTAAAGAAAGAAGTGCAGGTCATCATGGTGGCGGCTGCTGTGAAGCAACCGAGGTACCAGGGATTGGAGTCATTGGCTCCCATCATTGGCTACATTTTGGAGGGTGAGTTTCCACCAGACTTCACAAAAGCTCAGAAGAGGAGACTCATGAAGAAGGCAAGCATGTATCTCTTCCTAGAAGGCTCCCTCTATCAAAGAGGGAAGGATAAAGTGTGCAGAAGAGTACCAACTATCGCGGAAATTCCAGCCATTCTAAAAGGTTTGCATGAAGAGGCATGTGGTGGTCATTTTTCCCAAGAATTAACTGTGAAGAAGATTTTGCTTGCGGGGTATGTTTGGCCAAGCTTGCATGTGGATGTTCAACATTGGTGTAAAAGCTGTCACAATTGTCAGATAAATGGAAATAGAAGGTTGGTGCATGGCCCGAGGCAAATAGTTCTTGCAAATGGACCCTTTGAAAAGTGGGGCATTGATGCTATGGGTCCTCTGCCTAGGACAAAAAATGGTAAACTCTACATTCTAGTGGCTGTAGACTATATGACTAGGTGGGTGGAAGCTCAAAGTGTGGCAAGAGTGAATGAGAGGACAGTTAGCAAGTTTGTGTACAATCACATTTGTTGCAGATTTGGCACACCTTTGGAGATTGTTTCTGATAATGGTCCAGGGTTTAGGAAGGGCTTGCTCACAGAAGTTTGTGAAGAGCTTCACATTCTACATCGTCATAGCACACCATACTACCCACAGTCAAATGGTTTGGTAGAAAAAGCTAATGGTGTCATTGCAGGCATCATTAGAAAGATGGTGAAAAACAAGACAAAGTTGTGGGATGACTTCTTGGATGGTGCCTTGTGGGCGTATCGAACCACATATAGGGAAGCCACGGAGTTCACACCATTTCACTTGGTCTATGGTCAAGAGGCTTTACAGCCAATTGAGCTAAACATTCCAACAATGCGACTTCATGGAAAATCAACACAAGATGATCAAGAAGCATGGATGGATCAACTTCTTACCTTAGCTGAGCTTGAGTGGAAAAGAGAAGCAGCATACGAGTGCTATAAGAGGAAAGCCACACAGACAAAGGAGAAGCTTGACAAGAAACTGAAGGACAAAGGCATCAATGAAGGAGATCTTGTGCTAAGGTATGACAATCGACTCGATAATCGTTTTGATGCCAAATTTGAAACAAGATGGCAGGGGCCATACATAGTCAAGAAGGCTTTCAATTCAAGTTACTATCCACTTATGGACTTGAATGGGAAAGAGCACTCCAGGAAGGTAAACGGCTATCGCTTGAAGCCTTACTTGAGTCGCCTTCTACCAAAGGATCTACCAGAGCAAAAGGCAACTATCTCATGTAAGTATTGTTCCATGAAGCATGAGTGTAACACAAACCAAAATTCCAAGGGGCCAAACAATGAAGATCTTGTCAAAGACTCTGAAGCACTCTCTTTGGAAAAGATTCTTTATGATGGTACATGAATATACCATCATCCTGGGGGAGGGCTAATGATAGCCGTTTTTTGGCTCTCTGTAATTGCCATAGTGAGTTATCTCACCCTATCAAATCACTCAAACACTGTGGTTACCCTCACCCTTTCACTGTATATAGGTGCGTGTGAGTTAGGGGACTTTTCCCATATCTCCTTACTGAAATAAAAAACCCTCAATTAGCTAGTCATTGGGCTAGTTGAGCCAAAAGAATAAAAAATATAAAAAATATAAGTATATTATGGCCAATGCGTATGTAAATATTTCTTTGTAGATAGGGCCTAAATAAAAGATTTTTTCATAATTATTTTGGTATTTATTTAAATATTTCTACCTAGGTGTGTGTTATTTATGCTCTATACATTGCCTCACCATTACCACAATTTTTCTTACCATTTTTCATACTCTTTATTCCATATAGAAATATTTTCATGTAAGCTTCTCTTATATTTGGTGTAACTCCACCCCAACAAAAAATCCAAAAAAACTAGTTTTATTTATGTGTATATTTTTTCACTATTGTGATTTTTCCCTTCCTACATCTATTTTGTTTTTTTTCTAAAAAATTAGAACACCAAAAATATTTATCTTTTTATGATAGCCTCATAATGAGAGAGATTTCTTTTGACCCCTTTATATTTTTTCCTCTTATATTATTTATATTTGACATGTACATATTTTTTAGACCCCTCAATATTTGATTTTCTTACTTGTACTATTCACTTATATCATGATCTCAACAATATCTTCAATTATAGACCTACCAAATAAGGTCAAGGGTAGGTGGCATGCATACATGCACTATGGAGGTCTCACTCTTGGAGGTATTCAAAAGAATCATCCAAAGAAGGACCCCACAAGGACCTTGTGCAGTGGAAAAAAACGGTCGGTTTTGCTGAATTTTTGAAGTTCACTTGCTCTCCGAATTTGAAAAGGTGATAGAAACGAAAGTTGTAGCTCGTGGGCTGAAATTTTGCCTCAAATTTTTTCATATTTTTTTGAGCTACGAGCTCTGAGCTATGATTTTATTAGTGGACCCCAGTTTTCTCATGCTATGCAGCCACACTCTCTATTCTACTTTATCATTTTCCTCTTTCACACACACTTCTCCACTCATCATCCCCACCTCTCTCACCACAGCTACTCACCTTCTCCTCAACCTTGAAGAATAAGAGAAACCATGGTGAACTCATACCTCCCACGCACAATTCCATTCCAAAATTGACCACCTAGTCTCATTTTTCCTCCTCCAAATTACCCATATCTATCAAAAAAACCACAAAATTCAGCCTCTTCTCTTAAAAGACAGCATCATGGTGGTTGATTACTCAGCTTCAATTACCTTGTCTCTCAAGGAAGGTCAAGAGTGGAGAAAAAATGTACCGTCAAAGCTAGTGGACCGTCAACAAGCGTCAAAATTGGCCCTACTCAAGACACTTGGAGCATCAACCTTGTAAGAAATCCACCTTTTCTTACCTCTTAAGAGTTTTTCTTCCTTATTTGTATCCTACATGGATACTCCCATTGTAAATATCCAATTCCATTTGTAAATTAATACTAACTCTACTAACACTAACCCACTATGAAAAGTCCTATCACCTCCATTTCTCTCCTCTCTCTTTCCCCACCAACTTCTTGATAATTCCAAGTAAAAGAAATTAGATAAATTGCTGAAAATCTAACCCAACTATGGTTAGAGGAGTAACCCTAGCCTTCCAAATTGCTATAAAAGGAGGGTGTAGCTAGCACAAAAAGCGGGGAGAAGAAAGAGCACTATGCTATAGCTTGAGAAGCCAAGCTCAACCTCTTGAGAAGGAGCTCTTGAGTGGAATCTCATTGGCATTAGGCATATGTATGTGTTGTATTAGGGGTGATTAGCAAGGGAACTCTATGCCATTGTAAGAGAGAGTGATCATTAAATTGAGAGTAGGAAATCTATCATTTCTCCTACTAGAGTAAACCCAACATTTGCTGAATCAAGGAGGGTGAATTTGGACTAAGCATGGATACCTTGTCTCCCTTCCAACGTGAAGTCATGGACAATAATGATGTGTAAGTGTCTTGGTGTTCTATTTAAGTTCTTGATAGCTTGTCTCGGGTATTGTTATCAATTTAGCCATAAATCCCACATGCTGTAACAGGGCGACAGGGTGGAGAGGACTCCCCTGGCCTTAAGACAGTGATTGGGGTGTTTTTTTATTGTGATGTATTGTGGTGTAATTTACTCAGGCTATGTTGAACAAATACTAATCTCACTTTGATTGGTCATGACAGATTTGTAAGAAGGCATTAGTGCAACAAGCACCCCCTTCCCCCTTCTCTCTCTTTCTTACATATATATATTTATGTTTGCTTGATCATTAACGATACACTTCAAAGCAGCCGAAGCACCATCTCTCTCTCTCTCTCTCTCTCTCTCTCTCTCTCTCTCTCTCTCTCTCTCTCTCTCTCTCTCTCTCTCTCTCTCTCTCGTGTTTTAGTGTGTGAGAGTGTTCCATTGGTGTTAGGGTTAGTGTAAATTCCTTGCTTGTTTGTGGGTTGCGCTAACGATTCTCCTCTTTTGCGTCCTAGTTCGCTCTTAAACTAGGTGGTGCCCCTTGTGTAGTTGGGATTTGGCTATGGGTTTGTTGTTTTGGTTTGTGTTGTGTTGTGCCCCAGCCCCATTGAGCAGCACGGGAGCCTTGAAGGGTGTCTAGAGGTTGCTCTTCTTGTTGCCCGCCCCGGACTACTTCAATACCTCTCTAATTTCAAAACTTATTGATATCAAAAACTTCATAAAATACCCTTCGATTCCTCCAAATTTCCCAATATACCCCTCTCTAACCTCCTATACATCTCTAAAAACAAAATTTTAAACTTTTTTTGCACCTTTCATAGGAAAATTAGTTCTCCCTCAATAGAAGATAATAGAACTCGGATTTGATATGGTATTGTGGGCTCTTAAGATGAACTTGTTCATCTTTTTTAGAGACGAATGTCTCTACTTGTGACTACATTAGTAAATAGTTTTGTCTAAAAAACTTAAAAATAACTCTCCGTCGTCATCGTAAATATAAGTTAAGTACATGCAAAAATCGGGCAAACCCATCCCAAACCGATACAAGGGTATATTGAGAATTTTTTAAATTTGAGAGGTACTTTGGGAATTTCCAAAAAATTAAAGACGTATTTTGGTAATTTTCCCTAAAAATATCACCATCCTCAACAGATTCTATGTTTTGAGGGTTTATGTAAAATCATCCATGCATATCTCCTATTTTGCTCTACTAAAAATCTCTATTAATGATAAGTCCTTTCTAAGGAAATTGCTAAAATACTAACATCCAACTATGCCTCAGCTTCAGGTACTTGTTCGGAGAGAGAAGGTTGCTAGCCAGAGTTGTACTTTGCCACCATAGTAGGGCACGCCCTTGTTGACATATTCCCCTTTCTAGGAGGCACATGCGAGAGAGAGAGAGAGAGAGAGAGAGAGTCGACAAGGCCACAAAAATAAGATAGGCTCCACATGCTTGGAGGGGTAGATCATATTATTGTGATCAATTGTAATGTCATGAGTATCGTTGAAAAATTCTAATTGTTTTTGGAAGAAAGATGAATGACCAATCCCTACTAGGAAAATTGGTTTCCACAAAAAAGGTACAAATTCTGGTAGACAATGGCTATTCTTTTGGTGGAATACACTTAGTTTTTGCTTTGCTCGAAAAAACTTGCTCGGTGTCTGGTAAAACTCTATATACACATATATACATGAGGCTAGTGGGCAATATTTTTGGCATGACTTAGTGACTTAATGCTCATCCAAAAAATGCCTTACATAGCTTGCCAACCCCCCCTAGCCTGCTTGATCATTCGTGACAAGCAGAGGTTGCTAGGGTGAACAACTGCTGTAGCTCATTCCTAAAAACCTCATTTACATTCTTTGAGATGTTTCCACATTGGATTCCTCTATTGATAGCATCTCATCTATCACAATGTGATAGATATTTCTTCAGTTTGTAACCATTAACACGATATTTATGTTGTCCACCACTCAAATCTGCCACAATTGATATGTGCCATTATCAAACTTCTTTACAACAGTAAAAGGACCTTCCCATTTGATTTGAAACTTATTCTGAAAGGTATTGTCCAACTTACTAGTGTATCGCAACACTAGATCACCCTTTTTGATTCCCTTATCCTTTACACATTCATTATCTTTTAGCTGATTCTTCTTTGACACTTCTTCATAGTAGCTCAAAGCTAAAACTTTGTGCAATTGCAAACATTGTAGATCCAACAACCTTTTTTGCCAAATATTTGTTTGCTCTTCATCTCCCAATGATAATAACTTGAGTGTAGGAATATCCACTTTAATTGGCAATAAAGCTTCATTGCCATAAACGAAGTGGTAAGGAGAAAATCCTGTGCTCGTTTTGATAGCAGTTCTGAGGCCCATAAAGCACAAGGCAACTCTGAATCCCAAGTCTTCGCATGTGTCTAGGTCATCTTTGCTAAGATCTTCATCAAATCTCCATTGAACCTCTCGTTAAGACCATTGCATTGTGGATAATAATAAGGATAACTGTACCTATGCTGTATTCAGAGCCTCTGACATAAGAAATCAAATAGCTATCCTCAAATCCTCGTCCTCTATCAGAAAGTAGCTCTAGGGATGCACCAAATTTGCAGCATATATGCTCATAAACAAACTTCTCCATTTCATATTATTAATGTGTTTCACAGCCTTGGCTTCTGCCCATCGTGATAAATGATCGGCTGTTGTCAAAATTTAAGCATTTCTTTTGCTAGTCATTTCTTTTGCTAGTCATATGTAAGGGTCCAATAGCATCAAGACCCCGTTTTACAAACACATCAAAATCTAGAATTTTATTTTGTAATTTGGGCTTGAAACTTCTCTTTCCCATCTTCTGGCAAGGCAAATACGACTTGCACCAATGGTTAAATTCCCGTTGAATACTTGGCCATACATAGCTTTCTTGCAAAATTTTATGCAACATAATCTTCATGGCAAACTGGCTTCCACAAGATCCCTCATGATTTTTTTCTAGAATCTTGTAAATTTCCTCTTTCCAGGTCACACAATGCAAAACCAAATCACTTCCTTTCATGTAAAGCACGTCATCAAGAATTTTATACTTCCTAGCTTTTCTTATGAAAGCATACTTTTTGGAGGATGATAGACTATCACGTAAAACACTTGTGAACAAAAAATGTACCTTCTTTGATAAAACTTCCCTCCCATGATATAAAGGGCATCTGCCTTCAACACAAACACAAACACAAACACACAAGTGATCATTTCTTGGGCAGCATCATGAGCTTCTTCATTTTGAGACCTCTCAATATGCTGCAAACTCCATGCTTCAAAATTTTTGAGCAACAATTTAACCTTGAAGCATAAATTTAGGATTCTTATTCTTCCATAAATTCTTTAGTTTAGGATTCTTATTCTTCCATACTCCCAATACTTGCTTCACGACCAACAACAAGGCATCTCCTTGGATTTGCAAGCGTCTAATTCCCAACTGTAAGCAAATGTACAAACCACCTTCAAGAGCCATGTACTCTGCCTCATTGTTTATTTTTCCATCAAGTTTCAACCCTTGCTTCCTTACAAGTTTTCAATGTGCATCATAAATGACAATGCCTCCTGAAGCAGCATCATGACTTCTTCGATAAGAGCCATCAAAATATAACAGTGAAGCATCTGAGATGGCAAGAGTATTGACTTTCTTCTTTTGCACCACCTCTTCCTTAACCAAAACATGAGTGTCTTTATCAGTGAGTAAATCTGCCAGGGTAGCTCGAGTACTCTCTTCCACCAAAAGGGTGAACTGAAAATCTTGAAGTTCAATAACCCATTTCATTATTGTTTTTTAAATATTTGAATTATTGAACAACTGAGGAAGAAATAGTGAGAAAGCTGAACAACTTTTGCATCAAGTAGTATCTGAATTGCCTGCAAGTATAAACCATATTGGTCATCACCAATTCAATTTTAGAGTAATCTCTTTCATGAGGAGTCTTCACTCTGCTTGCATAATGAACATGCTTCAGATACTGAGATTGCGTTCCTTTTTGCAACAACATGGCCCCAATAGCATCAGTTTCCACCGATGGGTTAACATAAAACTCCTTTCGTAGTCAGGAGCTTGCATAATGGGTAGTGTACTCAAAACCTCTTTCACTCTTTCAAAAACATCGTCACAGTCATGAGACCACTCCAAGGGATCATTCTTAATTACTTGTTGTAATGGATACAATAGTTGTGATGCCAAAGGTATGAAAGGAGAGATATATTTAACCTTTTGTATGAAAGTGGCCAAATGTCTGGTATCTTTTGGAGATGATAGAAACAACAAAGCCTCCACTTTCTCTGGATCTTCTTCAATCCCATTTTCTAAAATCACATTCCAAGAAACTTCACTCGTGGCTGTGCCAAATAACATTTCTTAGGGTTCAACTGACACCCACATTCATCATACCTTGCAAAAGTCATTTCATGGTTTTGAACATGCTCTTTCCTTGAACTATATACACATAAATCATCTATGAATCCTTTGACAAACTTCCCAGGGAAGGGGGTAAGAACCCAATCCACTTTTCTTTCAAAAGTTCCAGGCCCATTTGTCAACCCAAAAGGAAGGAAAAAAAAGCAGAAACAACCCCATGGCGTGATAAAAGAGTTTTTTTTTGGTCTTCAAGAGCAAGGATAAGCTGAAAATATCCTGAATAACCATCACAGACACTGTATCTTTCAAATCCATTCACTGCATCTAAAGGTTGATCAATGAAAGGCAAAGGGTAAGGATCTTTCTTGGTCACTGCATTTAATGGCTTGTAATCAACACAAACTTTCCAACACCCATCTTTATTTGGAGTGACTACTACAGGGCTCATCCATTGAACATTATCAACTGGCACAATGAACCCTACATCCAAAAGTTTATCCACTTCTTCCTTTAATTAAAGTATTCATCTGCTCCTTACTCATCCTTCTTAATTTTTGCCGTATTGGCTTTTCCCCTTCAACTAGTTCAATCTTCACATGATCTCAACAATACCCCTTACTTCTTGATATGAAGTGATGAAAGATTTGGAAACCTATCCAACATTGCTAGGTACTCCCTTCTTTCTCTTTGTGTGATATCATACTCATCATATTTTGAATCAAATCTTTCTTCAATGGCAATTCATGTTTAGGTTGCATCAACTCCTCAAGTTTCTCTAAATGGCTTGAAGCATTTATATTCGTTGACACTTGCAACATTTCACCCACTTGCCTCTTCTCCTTGTCCAACAACAAGAATAAGAGTTCACCTTCATCTCACTAGAACTGGAAGCAGAGCTAATTTTTGCATCTTCATAACTGTCTTCAATGGTAACTTCGGATTCATCATTATCACTCACATCTTCAAGTGCCATAGGTTGCTTGGTAGTCATATCAAAAACCCTCTTTTCACCCTTCTTGCCATACACACAGACTTTGCCCTTGCCCCTATCTTTCACATCACAAATAGCTCTCAACCAAGGTTGTCCCAAAATGAGAGGGAAAAATCCCAGGCCAACTGGCATACCATGAAAGTTTACTATGACCTTCACGTTAAAGACTTCAACTTCGAAATTTTTAATCAGTCCCAAACACTTCACTTCAACATGGTTTGCTAGTCAAAGCTAAAACCCAGAGCTTCTAGATGTAATGAGACCCTATATCTCGACACATGACTGTGTGATCACACAAACTTGAGCACATCCATCAATGTAGGCCCCTCCCATGCCCACACCTTTGTGCCAAGTCTCCACCACAAGACAAATGTCAGATAACTCTCCCACAATCAACACTCTGACTTGTCCATGCTTTGGTTCTTTCTCTAGATTCACTAATGACTTCCACTGCCTCTTGAGTTTGGGCCCCATTTTCCAAAGGTAAATCTACTACTTCAAATCGTCTACTAGGTCTTCTCTTCCTCTTGAACTTTTCATCTTCACCCTCTTTATCTTTCCCTTTCTTTCTTCTAGGACCTGGAGTGGCATAGCCTTCCCTCTCTCTTTTGCCTATGGGCATCATGTCTTTTCCACTCGCACAATACCCACATGACTACCAAAGGTTGAGGCCTGATTTTTCTATTCAGTACCTTTGTCTTCCCATATATCCAATGCATAATCATAAGCCCTATTAGGAATTTTCTAGGGGAGTGGAAACATATCACCTCCCATCCTTGTTGGCTTTGGACAATAAGTGATGATATGACCAAGTTAACGACAATTATAACAAGTAGGGATGAACCTCCATTGTGGCATTAAGATGCCTTGTCCACAACCCACATTATCATTGGGATGACCTTCACACACCTAGGCCATTCCTCTACCATGACCACGACCGTGACCACGACCACGACCACGACCATGACCATGACCACGACCATGACCACGACCACGACGAGGACCAGGACCAGGACCAGGACCAGGACCAGGACCAGGACCAAGACCACGACCACGACCACGACCACGACCACGATCACGACCATGACGACCACCACCTCTAAGAACACACAGTCGCAATTCGTGCATCATGGTCATCGTGTCTTGCATATTTCTTTGTAACTGTTCAATATATTAGCAACTCTTTGAGTAGGTTGGGCTATAGACTTTACCTGATTTCCCTCATTTTGGCCTCGAATACCTTGCACAGGGACCACTTTCCCATACTCATTAAGTCTTTGATTCTTCCATTCTTTCTTCCTGGGGGCGATAGTGACTGCTTCCTCAAAGGTAGTGGACCTTTTTAGCTCAACTTTGAACTTTAGACTTTCATTTAAGTTTGCAAAAAAGCAGACCTTCTTTAACATGGATGGAGGGATTGCATTCCCCAAAACTTGGGCCCATTTGTCCCATAAATGGGTGAACTGCATGAAAAAATCATCAACATTTTGATTAGCCTTCTGAGTGTACCCCAAAACTTCATGCCAAACTTCATTTGTTCCTTCAATGGAACTGTATTGTGCCAAAAAATCTTGCTTCACACAATTGTATTCCAAAACCACCCATGGACTGTGTGCCTGCACCCAACTCTTCATGATTTTGTAACCAAACTTTTGCCTCATCCTGTAATCTATATTGTAGCAGCCGCAACAATATGCTTGGTCTAGTATATTTTGTAGTAAGAAATTGCCTTCCAATTTTTCAAAAAAATCAGCCCATATCAACTCCACATGATGGTAGATTAAGAAATCAATGAATTGATTATCTTAGGCGTCCCATGGATGAAAACATACAAGACTACACAAAATTGGCACAATGATGCAGTCATTTTTATGCAAGAAGATAGTTCCTATGTGACACCATTAGCAAAAATAGATAGAATTTGGGAAGTTAAGACAAAGATGATTCAACCACAACAACTAATCAAGTCTACTCGTTTTTTCAAAGCCTGCAACTAATTAACCAAATAGGAAGGTGTACCTAAGTACATAAGGCCAACAAGCCAAAGTGGATTTGGGTTCCAAAGACAAAACCCACACCTTTGCATTACCATACCTACCCTTGACAATGATCTCACAAACAACAATGCATCCCCAATCACCCATAAACACAACGGACCAAAGTGACACGGCAATGACAATCCTAAATCGTCAATCCATAGAAAACACAAAAACCACACAGACAATGGCAATGGAGATCAAAGAAACATTAACCAAAAAAGCATCTCAAGTGCAACATACCATATGATACCCAGAAAACCAAGGCAAATCCATCACCCAGTCCAAGTGAAACATTGAAATGGCATCCAAAGAAAATAAAGCTACCAACATCCAATGTATCGAGTGCAAACTAGTAGATTTGCAAGGTGATGATGCAAATCAAAATAGTGGACAACACATCCACAACACTATACAGGGGGAATGGGAACACACCTAGAAATACACCAAATTGTCTCTCTATAGCCCAGGGCATTCACAACACCCCACTACTCTCAAAAGATACCTTCAAAATGATACAACTTTCAAAAGATGCACACTCGGTTGTAGACAGATAAATGAACCCTCTTTTGAAAATCAACACCCATATGTACACCATATGCAATGCTTCTACCTCACAAAACACCACCACCCACAATATCTCCCTCTCTCTCTATCTCTTTGTACACAACATGCCGTCCGGGGGCACACCTAGATATCAGCACTAATACACCAAAGGGTGGTAGTAGAGGAGAAGATAGTGGGGGGATAGACAACAAGAGAAGATCTATGGAGCTTTATTATACCCAAAAAAAAAAGCCAAACACTCTCTTACACAACTTTCCTAGCTTCTGTATTAACTTGTTGGGAAAAATCCCCTATACATGGGTAAAAAGGGCCCCTTATAGGGGAGACTTTACAATTCTAGTAAGTCTTGCTCCATCGATCGAGTTCATTTTGGCATGTTTTCTTGGGAAAATTACCTTTGGAGGGTAGCGTTGTTGGTCAACACTTCACACGCTTTTCCTCTCTCTTTCCCTCTACTTGTGGGAAGGCTCCCCATCTTCACAGCTCCAATTGATGGGAATGTTGTAGTCCCCCCGTGGGAATAATCCCTAACAAGCAACATCAACCAACAAACACCCGTCGACTACGACAACAACAACAACCACCAATGACGCACGCATGTTGGTGCTGCTTGTGGTACTAACACAGAGTAGTACCAATGTCAAGGGGAGAGGAGGAGACCATAGCCTCTCTCTCCCTTGAGACATCTCTCAAATGGAACCACTCATGTACATATACCCCACGATATGCATAGGCATGCCCGTATGTGGAACAATCCTATGTGCCATGTGTCATGCTCTAATAAAATGGTACCCCCTTGGTCACCAAAGAAATCCCTTTTTCAATGCCACTTCGGATCTCCCATGACCAATTTCTTTGAATACTGAAGATAAACTTGTAAAGACCTAGGGAAAGTCCATATTGTTAACTTTGATCAAGATTTCTAGCTTTGCATATTTTGACATCATCATACCCTCAAACAAAGAGCCTAAAAATGGGGAAAAAAAATTGAATCCCCCACCACCACTGCCATCCACAAATTTTAAATGGCCATAACTTTATGCTCACGACCCTGGTTGATGCTCTTTCACTTTTTGCTAACTCGATAAGATTCTCATCAACTTTGCCAACTTTGGTAAACTTGAGAAAACCATTGATGGCATGTTTTTCAAGGTGGTCAAAATGGAGCATAATAGCTCCCAACAAATCTTCAAATTTCCATATCTCGATCGTTTGAGCTCCAATTTCCAAATTAAAAATAACGACATGCCCCATAAATCAAGAACTTCTAACCTATCAACTCACCCAAGCTCTAACCATCATGTTGCATGGCATATGGTACGAGGTGACTCCATGCAGAGCACTCTTTCATTAGAAAGAGAATGGGGTCTAGGAGGGCTCTTTATTTGGAAGTTTAAAGGAGTCAAACCTCTATTATTAAGAAAGCAATCAAATTTGAATTCAAACAAGTAAAATGACTAGTTTACTTGAATTCAAATTTCCCCCCAAAATTGGAATTTAAAATCTAGCGAGCAAAACCATATCATGTAACATATCTACTAAAAGAGCTCGGTGTGTAGATCACAAATCTATAATCTTCACTCAAATTGGAGATCATATGCAAGAGTTATGAAAGGCCAAAGATCATATAGTTGTCCACCCTCTTTTTGGAGGGAAAGATATCATCCTTTGACCACTCTTACACACCCACCATTCTTGCGCACATGGCATGCACCTATTTGTCAAAATCTTAATCACCTCATAATCTCATGGAAATAAAGAGGCCCTCCTAGAACCTATCCTCTTCTTAATTTTCTTCAAACTCTGATAGCCTTACCTATACACCTCCCACTAATAGGCCATTTAAACCATCCTATAGAGCCCTTTCAGGATCATTATATGTATTTTCATTTTTGCATTGTAAACCCTCCAAATAGCCACCTTTAAAAAAGGGTCTAAGGCCAGATCATCTTGTTCCAAATAAGCCCAAATGCACACACTTCTAGATCCACCTGCTCAAGGGGGTCACTATTTATAAATTGGGTATATCGCGTATGTCCAAGGACTATTTACAAAACTCCTTATCTGTGAATTTTTGACAAATAATACACATCCTCTTCCTATTCAAACTGTATTTTGTTTTCCCAATTTCTATTCATGATACCCTTTTGTATGTGAAAATGTGAGAAAAAATAAAATTAAACCCCCCCCCCCCCCCCCCCCCCCCCCCCCCCCCCCCCCCTCGAGTCCACTTGTGTTCCCTTGACCTTCATATCTACTTATCACCCTGGCATGCACCTGTAGACTTCCATGGCCCTACTTCTTTCCCTTTCTAGCATGGACTCACTTTGGCAACACCAACTTGAACTACAAAAATAGAGAACACTTTGAGAAAATACAAAAAACCTCTACCATATGTACAAAGTTCTATTCATGTAATATATAGCTCCTATCTATGTGGGTTTTCCAACGCCCCTTGATACACAATGGGAACTAGTTCCCTTTCAAAGTATAGCTTGAGATGCACATTATTCACCATGTGTTTAAGATGTCTACCATTCAACCCCACCAGCTAGTAAGTACCATAGGAAAAACTTGATGCACTTTGTATGGTCCCCCTCCACTTCTTCTTAAACTTATTTTGGAAGGTGATTCAGTTGAGATAACTCTCATACTTCATCACCACATCCCTCTTCTCTACTTGCTTCTCTTGCAAATGTTGGTTGAACTTTGTAATACTCCTCTCTCGTTGCTTCACATAAACCTCCATTGCAGCCTCCTTGTCCATCTTTAAAGCTTCAAGGCAAGTAATCCTAACCTACAAAACATCTTGATGAGCTTTATCAATATGCAACATACCCTTCAACGCCCCCAATTAGACATGTACACGCAACATCGTGTGTTTATTGTAAATCATCTTATATAAAGCTAGTAGCAACTTTATAAGAATCATTGTAAGCCCACAAACATTTATCAAGATTAAGTTCCCATGCTTCTAAGTTCTTGAAAACATACTTGGTGAGCATTTTGACAATCTTCTCATTAGCACTTTCAACCAAACCTATGTTGGACACCCAATTTCTCCAATAATGCACATATTAGTTTACTTGAAAAGCCTTGATCTCTATCAAAATTACCACAAAAGGAGCTCCAAACTAGCAACAAATGCAATAAAAAAAACCAAGCCTTTTTGTGAGCATTGACCTCTCTTACTAATTTTGCCTCAACCTACCTTGTGAGATAGTCAATAGCCACCACTATATAATTTTTGCTGCTTGTCAATCTGTGCAGTGGACCCATAGCATCCAAGACCCACTTCTCAAATTCATCTTGAGATATAATAGCCCGTTGTGATTGATGTCAACCATGTTTCTCCCATGGTTTGACATTCATGACATGTTTTGCACCAATTGTGCACATCTTGCACTATAGATGGCCACCAAAAGTAGTTCTAAGAACTCAAAAAGGTACCTATACTTTGTCTTGATGTCTTCTTTCTTCATGACATTGTTCTAAAACCATACCAATTTCCTCTTTGTAGAGGACCCTCCTCAGGACTCCATCTTGATCGTATGTCATCCGAATTTCCCCTATCAAAGTGAACTTGTGATCCTTTTAAACAATTCTTCTTCTTTGTAGCTCGGATAAACCCTTCAAACGTTTAATTGTGCTTAAAATATCATCAACGTTTTTCAAATGTTCTCTACCTACATAGTTGGTGGGTGCCACACATAAACCTGCTACATGTGCTTGCACATGACTACTAGCCAACTAATTTGCTTCTTGATTTAGATCCCTTTTGACATGCTTAAATTGCACTTATTTGAAAAACTTCAACAACTTCTTAATAGAGAAAAACCATTTTTTAAGAGAATCCCTCTTTACCTACCACTGTCCCAAAAGCTAGTTAATAACCAAGAGTGCATCACCCTTGACCACAAGCCTAGAAATACCAAACGCCACACATTTCTTTAAGCCCAAATGGAGAGTCAAATACTCTATCTCATTGTTGATGTGAACATCCTCTAGATCATAAGCCTTGGAGAAGATCACTTTAGCTTGTGGATCGTGTATCACCATTCCTCCACTTGCCTTTTGTATCACCCTTCTGTACACTCCACCAAACCACATCACAAAATCTCCTTCCAATTCTCTCTCTTTCCCAACATCTTCTCTTACCACCCTTGAATACACCAAAAAGTCAACTTCCTTGTTAACTAGGACATTGGCAATATGTGACCTACTTATGCGTCCAATCTTGAACTCAAACTCAAATTCCTACAGATCTAGCACCCATTTCTTGATGCGTCTCCCTGGATTTAGGTGAAGCACCCTTTAGGCAACAAATGGTTAGCTATGACCACACAAAAAAACATATGATCAAATATACTTAAACTTCTTTCAAGGAAACACTAGATTCATCACCCACTGCTCGACTTCAGTGTGAGTCCTTTCTTTTGGTCTAATCACCCGACTACCAAAGTAGAAAGGCTTGTAGCACCTCCCACTTTTTGTATCAAAAAAATGCCATCATGGAAACACAAAAGTCATCCTCATTATTGGGAGGACAAATTGTTGGCAATTGCCAAAGAATCTCCTTCATCCTATCAAATGATCCATGTGCATCTCTAGTTCATTGGAAACCACGCACTGCTTGATTCATCTTTTGGAGAGGATACACATATTTCAAAATCATCCAAAAGGACTTAGATAATTACTTTAACTTGTGCACACAAAAAATCCAAACATGCTGCATTGGTTGGAGGTTCCATCAAAACCAAAGTCTTCACCTTCTAGGGATCAGTATCTATACCATTCTATGAGTCTACTTTCATCACAAAAAAACCAATGAGGCATTCATTTACCATAACCTTTCCTTCTCATCATGAGCCACCCGCAAACACCTTGCCTTGGCATGGTTGGCCATCCTCATTTTCACATTGGACTTGACCACAGCTTTGATATCAATGTCCTTTATATTTGCTTCTATCAACACAGAAACTTGTGTCCCACCATCAATGTGTGTCTGCACCTAAAACTTCTTCTCAATCAAGACATCAAAAATAAGAAGCACATCCACTAGATTCCTACCCTTAGAGCTAAATTTTGTGCTGCATGTAAATTCCCTCAACCCATGGAAGTCTCGTACTAACACTGGTAGACCATTTCCTCCTCAACTTGGGATTCAATGCTAGCAATTATCCAGATGTAATGTTTGGTTTCGGACATCACTCATTAGATCATACTTTGGATAACATCACCCATTAAAAATTTGATTTCTTGATCTTTCAACGATGTCTCCTCTTACAAGTCTCTAGTTACTCTCTACCTCCATACACATTTCCTTTACCTTTACAAGTTTTGGTCTCATGTTTAGCTCTATATCCCTTTCTCCTTGTTCTCTTTTGTGGGAAAAACATCCACATCCTACTTATCCACACCAATTATATTAACCCTATGAACTTCACCATTACCTGACGAAGCCAGTGGTACCGAATTCTCAACTACAACTTGCTCTCTTTGACCATTGAGTTTTCCCTACTCTCTACCTCTGTCAAAAAATATAAACATACCTCCTCTTTCCATGGGTGGATGCATGACCTTCTTCCTTGCAATTGTAATATCGAACTAGCTTTGCCTCTTCCTTCCAAGTTTGATGCCCTCTATCCATCACACTTAAACAAGGCTTTGCATTTGCTTAGGCAAACATTGAACCATGAGTGTTACATGAGCCAACATCATTTAGCAGGAGCTACCAAAGGAGCAGGAGCTACCAAAGGCCCAACACCTTGCAAATGCACATCAAGGATGAATACAAAATAGTAAAGATTGGAGTTACACATTTTTACATTTTTTGAAAATGGCCATATATTGTTATTTTCTGATTTATTTTAAGCCCTTGTAATAATTGTAACATGTTACGGGCTCAATGAGAGTTCCAAGCTATTAAAAAAAACTCAATTAGTATTCAATAAGTTGTGAAGCCTCAAAGGTCTTCGGCACCCGAAGACTGCACATTTTTAAACCCTATGGCTAAGGTAGAAAATCCAACTTTTGTAAGGGTCTTGTAAGTTTTGGATAATGACAGTGAGCATACACTTTAGTATTGTTCTATGAGCTCTCTATTGTTTCATTTCTTCGCGTCTCCCTTGTGTGTTGTTGCATTGCTATTTTGAGCATACCAATGCACTCGCAGCATGTGAAAACTCTCGCAATGAGTTTGTGGTTTTAGTCATGTCCATCTACAAGTTTTTTTATTCCTTATACACCATACACGCATCAAATTGGTTTTTGACCATAGAAATAGATAGAGCACGTCCTAAGGAATATATAGAGTGCTTCTGAGGCCAAAATTGACCTACCCAAAATAGGTTATTTATCTTCGGTACACTTTTTTCCAAGTATTTAGAAATTACTTTTGAGCACATGAGATTGGAGAGGATACTCTGCAGATTCTAGGTATCAAGTTTTGTTACATTTGGAGCATTGTAGCTATACACAATCATCATATTAGGCTTGTGGTAAACATGTTGTTTATCTTTGGTGTGATTTTTTCCAAGTGTTTAAAATGACTTTTGAGCACATGGGTTGGTGAGGATACTCTACACATTCTCGATAGCAAGTTTTGTTGTATTTGTAGTATAGCTATACAAATTTTTCGTATTAGGCTTGCCGTAAGAAGGTTAGCTTTTGGTGAGAGCACACTAGACTTGGGTTTCTTGAGAGATTATCTATCTCTTGTAGCCTCCATGCACTAGCTGAATCAACTACATCCCACGGACTTACATTTTATGTATGTGGTTCTCGTTTTGCTAGCATCGATATGGTGAGACTTACTAGTCAGCTAACATTTTGGTGTTGTTTTCAGGGAGAAGGCAACCTGACTGGAGAATAACCCAAAGCATTCACTAAAACTTCCATTACTTCCTTTAGTTTTGACTAGAGTAAAACATCCTTTGAATTTATCACTATTGAGAGGTGTTCAAATGTAGGGATACTTGGTGAGGCCCTCAATAGCATTAGATTAGCTAGTAGGATTGGGTGAAGGGTCCTTGAGACTAAGAATTAGTAAGATAGAATCTAGGCAGAATGAGAGATTTGGTACCGGAAGTTGATATATTTTCACATCGGTAGCATTATTTTTATGCTCAATAGGAGTAGGGTAAGTAAAAAGTAGTTAGGATTTCATCTTATTTGAATTTCTCAAAAAAAACACCAAAAATTTGTCAATTTTATCTTCATCGTGCCGAAGATAAATAGACCTACCCGTTGCACAATTTAAAGTTTTTCAAGCACTGAGAGTGCTCAAACATATGAGAAAAGATATCCAAAACCCTAAAAGTGAAATTGGCTTGCAAAATAGGCAATTCTATCTTGAGTGCTCTGAAGATAAAAAGGGACTTTTTTGGGTTGAACTTGGGAAACTAATTTTACAAGGTGATGGACCAGATTTTTTTTATCCTCCCTCTTAATTTTGGTACATTTTAAACAACTGGAAAACATGGTGGGGCTCAAACTTGGTAAAAATGGGGAAAGTAAAGTCATTTTTTGGTCAAACATTGAAACCAGAGCATGCATAAGTTTTAAACAATGGAAAAAATTAGACTGTAAATTGAAATTTCCAAAAACTTCAAATTTTGGAGAATTTTATCTTCGGCACTCCAAATATATATTTTCTACTAGAGAGGTGATTTTGGCAAAATTAGACTACCATTTATGAGAAAAATGGGGAAAACAATCATTTTTTGGTCAAACATTGAAACCAGAGCATGCGTAAGTTTTAAACCATGGGAAAAATTAGACTGTAAATTAAAATTTCCAAAACGTTCAAATTTTGGAGAATTTTATCTTCGGCACTCCGAAGATATATTTTCTACTAGAGAGGTGAGTTTGGCAAAATTTTCATTGACATGGTCTCCTTTGAACATTATAGAGCTCATGAGCAAGTTGGAACAACTTTAAGTTCAAATTTTGAAGAATTTTATCTTTGGCTCTCTGAAGATAGATTTTCTACTAGAGAGGTAATTTTGGCAAAATTTTCATTGACATAGCCTCCTTTGAACATTATAGATCTCTTGAGAAAGTTGGAACAAGGTTGAAGTTGTGCAAATACTGGAAACACCAAATTAGATGGAAACCTTAGAGACGGGACAAAAAGGGATGGTAAACCACTCACATACAATTCGAACTTTGTTAAACTCAGTGTTGGAGAGACTTGAAACTACATGTAAGAACCCAAGAAAATCACCTTAGGCAAAAATCTCTTGAAATATTGAAATATTGAAATATTGAAATTTTACCTTTGGCACTCCGAAGATAAAAATTTATCTTCGGCACTCTAAAGATAGAAATTCAAACTGAAGGGTGATTTTTTTATATCGACACCAGGGTTAGCTTTGTATGGGCATAAGAACCCCATTCAAGTAGTCAAAGTGAGATTCCATTCAAAAAGGGTGTATCCATCTTTGGTGCATCGCAGGGTGTATCCATCTTTGGTACATCACAAATAGCTTGCACACATTAACAAGATTTTCCCTCATTGAGTGAATCCAATGATTGGTGATATAAATTATTGAATACTTTATGACTTCAAATTAACAATTGTGAAATCACATATGTCTTGAAGTGCTCGTGTGCAAAAAATAAAGGTATTGGCAGAAAAGGGCAAGGCATGTCTCATAAGCATTGGGTTGAAATATCTATTAACTTCTTGTGTCTACTTATGAACTTGAGATCTGGTAGGGTGTTATATAATCTTGGTACTTTGGGAGAAAATTTGAGTACGGCATCCACCAAAGAGAGTGTAAACCAAAGGGAACCAACAAAAGGTAAAATATTGGTTTTTGATCGAGTAGATAATAATCACAATTATTATCTCTTGCTAGCTAGAGAAGAAATTATTCATATATGTTGTTCAAATAGCTTAGCAAATTTGGAATCATTTATTTTGCTACTAGAAATTTAATTTGAAGGTTGCAAATTGGTCCTTTGGCTATGTTTTGCAAAAGTGATACTAAAAAATTGACCTAAAATTGGGAAACCTTCAAGATCAGGTCATAATTCCTTCAAGTATGTAGTAAGAATATCCTTGTTCTAGCCCCATCCAAAAAGATGTGTCACAATTCAGGTGAAACACCAAATGAGCTATAGATTGATCATGTAAGCTACAACTTTGCAAGTACAACCATTACCTATTGGAGCTTAATGCAGATTAATTTGGATCAAGGACCAAAAGACCAAGGATACATTGCAGATCAATATATTTAGAGCCCTAGTTTTTCATCGTTTCAAAGGGTTGCAATCAACTCTAATGCATTTGAGATAGATTTGCCCAACTCTTGTGTGTCTAGAAAGCATTCAACTGTCAAAATTGCTTTGGCAATCTTTTCATCCTGAGGAGGAGGAATTTTACCATGCAACATCTCTAGGAGACAGCTTTATAGACCAAACACAACATGGATTCAATCCAAGCAAAAAATTCAAGTGAACCAAAGCCATCCAGTACCACCAACAAAAGTACTAATGCAACAAAGCAATTTTTACAGCTCTCTGGCTACAGTGGAGATAAAGTTTTGTATACAAATTCATATTGCCATAGGTATCTAAAGAGTAGCAAAAGCAGCACAGGAGCAAAGATACTATTGGTCATAGTAAAGTCAGATCCAGAGAACTCCCATATGTTTACAGATTTTAGTGAAGCCAAGTATTGCAAGCTCAAAGATAAAGTGTAGATAGAAGTGCAAAAAATTGATCCAAGTGTTTACTCAAATATTTGCACAAGCTAGCAGACCATACAATTGGTGCATATGCAATCAAGGGTGCTATCACTTGATGAGTGGTGAAAAGTGAGCAAAGAAAATAGAGAGATGGGAATCTTGATCCCATTTGAACGGTTCTTTTTTTTTTTTTCTTTCTTATGGATATATTCATTTAAATAAAAAAATGTTACTTATACATGGTCTCTATATGAAAATTTTCTCTCTTGTACATTATATCTACATATATCCATTACGCTAAATGGTTGTTTTTCTTTAGGGCCACATTGTACCTAAATCAAAGAAGACAAAAACAAAATCACCTATTTTTAAAGTAGCTACTATCTTTTTCAAGAATTGATAATATCTTTTCAATATGCTATTAAAAAATGAGGGGTGAACATAGGTTTAGGAGAAAGAGAAAGAATCAATATTTCTTGCCAAACTTTTACCAGAAAACACGAAACTTTGGGAAAAATGTTGGTAGAACTTCTAAAAACTACTAAAAATCATACTAAATATTTTTTTCTTTTATTATATCACATTTGTTAATTGTTCTATTGCATCTCAAAAAGCTAAGCTTACTACCAATAATTAAGAGGCAACATAGTGCTCAAATTGAGAAGAGTATCTCTAAAAATTCTTAAAAGACTCCAAAATATATATTTATATTTATATATATTGATGCAAGAGTGTCAAAACAAACACTACTAGAGATCACTTGAATACCGACGCCCAACTTACCAACGGCAATGGCGAGCGTTGGTATGTGAATCGGGAATACTGGAGGGAGTCCAAATTTTTAAAAAGATTTACCTCTTGTTTTTCAATGCTGATCCCGATGCCGATTTCAACGCTGATACCGAGGCCAATATGGGCAGCCATACCGGTGCCTACTGTAAAAAACCCATGGACTCTCTTTTCCCGCACGTTTTCGAAATCAAACTCTCTCTCTCTCTTCTTCATTTTGCGGGCAGATCTACACTTCTATGCCATTGCGGGTTTGAGAAAACAAAGCACACTCCTCCATGCTTACACTAGGTGAGATGGTTGTGTGTGCGTGTGTGTGTGTGTGTGTGTGTAACACAATGTGTGTGTATGTGTGTTTTTGCAGGTTTGGAAGCTACGTTGCAACCGTTTTGTGCACACATACAGTGTATGTGAGTGCACTAGCTTTCATTGCTCTCTCTCTCTCTCACACACACACACATAAACTTTAGTTTTTGTTTAATTTTTCATTTTAATTTGTGATTTAACTTAATAATGTTGTTAATTAAGTTTATGTGTTTTGATTTGAATTGTTAATTAAATTAAAAAAAATTGTCAATTATATTTACTAGTTTCTTGAATTTAAGTTTAGGTTTAAAGTTAATTAGTTTAATGTTTTTTTATACCAAAAAATACTAAAGTAAATAGAAATAAAAAAAGCTTTAGATAAATTAAAAAAGCAGTGAGAAAAGGAGTAGAAAAAGAAATTAAACATAGTAAAATGGGGGGGAAAGAGAGTAAGAAAGAAAAAATTGAACAAAGAAAAGAGAGAGAGAGAGAGAGAGAGAGAGAGAGAGAGAGAGAGAGAGAGAGAGAGGGATAAAGAGAGAGAGATAGAGGGAGAGAGAAAGAGAAGTAGAGAGGGAGAGAGAGGGAAAGATAGAGGTAGAAAGAAAGATAGGGAGATAGAGGGAGGAAGAGAGAGAGAGAGAGAGAGAGAGAGAGAGAGAGAGAGAGAGAGAGAGAGAGAGAGAGAGAGAGAGAGAGAGAGAGGGGGGGGGGGGGGGGGGGGGGAGAAAGAGAGGTAGAGAGGGAGAGGGAGGGAAAGAGAGAGATAGAGGGAGGGAGGTAAAGATAGAGGTAGAGAGAGGGACAAAAAGAGAGAAAGAGAAATATATAGAGGGAGAGAGAAAAAGGTGTAGAGAGGGAGAGGGAGAGAATAGAGAAAGAGAGAGATAGAGGGAGGGAAAGAGACAAAGAGAGGTAGAGAGGTAGGGAGAAAGAGAGATAGATAGAGGGAGAGAGAAAGAGAGGTAGAGAGTTAGAGGGAGGGAAACAAAGAGAGAATAGAGAAAGACAGAGATAGAGAGAGGAAAAGAGAATAGAGGCAGAGAGAGAGAGAGGTAGAGATAGAGCAAAGCATAAAAAGAGAGATAGAGAGATAGAGGAAGGGAAAGAGAGAGAGAATAGAGAAAGAGAGAGATAGAGGGAGGAAAAGAGAGAGATAGAGAGAAAGAGAGGTAGAGAGAGATAGAGAGATAGAGGGAGGGAAAGAGAGAGAGAATAGAGAAAGAGAAAAACCGCAAGAAGAAATGGTGAAAACATAAGCCGTTTCTGAAATCCATTCGCGTTTTTTATGAAAAAACACAAACGGACTACGAAAACGGCTTGTGTGCTTGCACAAAGCATCCATAGTTAATTAGATAAGCTTTAGGTAATGTCAAGAGCACGTATCCCAAGCCGTAGGCAAAATCGCATGAAGAAACGGCAAACATACAAGCCATTTTTTATGTCCGGTTGCGTTTTTCTACAAAAAAATGTAAATAGACTTTTGGAAACGGCTTCAACACTTCAAACCATCCATAGTTTATTAGGTAAGATTTAGGCAAAGTCAAGAGCGCGTATGGCAAGCCGTAAGCAAAATCGCAAGAAGAAACGCCAAACACACAAGCTGTTTCTGAAGTCCGGTCGCGTTTCTCTATCGAAAAACGTAAACGAACTTCTAAAACGGATTCAACACTTTCCCAAACCATCCATAGTTGATTAGGTAATTTTAAGGCAAAGTCAATAGCACGTATGGCAAGCCGTAGGCAAAATCGCAAGAAGAAACGTCAAATACACAAGCCGTTTTTAAAGTTCGTTTGCATTTTTCTACGGCAAAATGCAAACGGCTTCAACATTTGCCCAAACCATCTATAGTTGATTAGGTAAGCTTTAGGCAAATTCAATAGCATGTATGGCAAGCCATGGGCAAAATCACAAGAAGAAACGCCAAACACACAAGCCGTTTATGAAGTCCGGTTGCATTTTTCTACGAAAAAATGCAAACGGGCTTCGAAAACGGCTTCAACACTTGTCCAAACAATCCATAGTTGATTAGGTAAGCTTTAGGCAAAGTCAATAGCATGCATGGCAAGCCATAAGAAAAATCGCAAGAAGAAATATCAAACACACAAGCCGTTTTTGAAGTCCGTTTATGTTTTTCTAAAGAAAAACGTAAACAGACTTCAGAAATGGATTCAACACTTGTCCAAACCATCCATAGGTAATTAGGTAAACTTTAAGCAAAGTCAATAGCACGTATGGCAAGCCGTAGGCAAAATCGTAAGAAGAAACACCAAATACACAAGCCGTTTTTTAAGTCTGTGTGCGTTTTTCTATGGAAAAATGCAAACAGACTTTGCAAACGGCTTCAACACTTGCCTAAACCATCCATAGTTGACTAGGTAATCATTAGGCAAATTCAAGAGCGTGTATGGCAAGCCGTAGGCAAAACCGCAAGAAGAAACGCCAAATACACAAGCTGTTTTTGAAGTCCTTTTACGTTTTTCTACGAAAAAACGCAAACGGACTTCAGAAACGGCTTCAACACTTGTCCAAAACATCCATAGTTGATTAGGTAAGCTTTAGGCAAAGTCAAGAACATGTATGGCAAGCTGTAGGCAAAATGGCAAGAAGAAATGTCAAACACACAAGCCGCTTTTGAAGTCCGGTTACGTTTTTCCACGCAAAAATGCAAACGGACTTTGAAAACGGCTTCAACATCTTGGTATACTTGCAAAGCCCACCTCTCTTAGTTTTGCCACCACAATATATGCTGCACAATTTGTAAGGCCCCATATGAGAAGAAGCCAATGGTGCACATATATTTGGTGGATTCCAGCTTTGCACGCTGATGAGATCTCTATTTGTGATCATGGATGGTACGGAGCAAATTCAGTGGCAACTTTTTTTTTGCCCTTCGTCGGAATATCTTGGCCGGACGACGGCCTGAAGAAAATCAAAAAATGGCCATCCGATGGCCGGTGGCCGGTGGTCCGTGGTCTTTGGCCGGTGGTCGGTGGCCAGTGGTCTTTGGCCGGTGGCCGGATTTCCTTGGCCGGTGGCCGATTTCTAGGAGGACTTGTCTACCCAAAAGTGGCTACACATGGGCGCATGGGGGAGTCCTACTTGGACTTGGCTATCTAAGGGCAGCTACACATGGGCATTTAGAGTCTCCCTTACATCTATGTAAGGAGGCCTTCTCATGAGTAATTTGGCAAAATGGTGTGGATACTTGACGCACACAACAAATCCTTGTGTAAGGATTGTTAGTCCCTTGTATTCCTACTTTCTCTAGTTATCTAAATCTCCATCTAAGCTCTACCTTGAGAGCACATGGGTGGATGATGCCATCACTTTGTAATAGTGTGCTAATCTAAAGTTTTTGATTTGCCACTAATCTACTTTGCATCGTATCTCTCTCTACTCTCCTTACTACTAGATCCTTATTGTATTCCGCATTTCTTTCACAACACTTACCCAAACCATCCATAGTTGATTAGGCCACCATAAGGAAAATTCAGTAGCATGTACGGTAAGCCGTAGGCAAAATCGCAAGAGGAAACACCAAACACACAAGCCGTTTTTTAAGTCCGTTTGCATTTTTCTATTAAAAAATGTAAAAGCACTTCGAAAACGGATTCAACACTTGCCCAAACCATCCAGAGTTGATTAGATAATCTTTAGGCAAATTCAAGAGCGTGTATGGTGTAAGGTCCCTCCCTAGACCCTAGAGCCATTTAGAACTTCTTCAGCCTAGAAAATAATTCATAAGAAGCAAGATCGACAAAGAAGTCATGCGGACGGGACTTTACTCTAGAATGAAAACACAAGGATATTTCGGATAAGAAATTACGTCATCCCTATATTTTCCCAAAAAGATTAAGACTATTTTTATACTTCTTCGTCAAAAGCCGCGTGGGAACTGATTTAGATCGGGAACTGGGAGAAAAAGGGACTCACTTGACTGAAAAATAAAGTTAAGAGATAAGAAATAAGAAAAAAATTGGGGTCCAACAGGAATTACAAAGAGAATTGGGGTCCAATAGCATTTAAGAAGAGAAATAGGGTCCAATAGCATTTGAGAAGAGAATTTGGGGTCCAATAGGAATTGAGAAGAGAATTGGGGTCCAATAGGAATTGAGAAGAGAATTCCACCCACCATTTCCTATATAAGCAGCCCCTCTCTTTTGTAATTTTGGGACATATTGCTAAGCTACTTTCATATTTACCATGCTCAAGATTATGCTTAAGTAAATCAAGGTTTCCATTACTTGCTCTTGCTCTCTCCCTCTCTTGAAGGCCAAACCCTTGAGGGTTTTGTGAAGAAGCTCCTCTCTTTTTCCTCTTCACCATAAATCCCTTTCCTTCCTCCTTGAGCCTCACATCTCTTCAAGAAGGACTTCAACCCCACTTCCCTCTTGCTTAGAGGAGGTAATCTTCATTTCTAGTAGGATTAACTAATCCATGTGTTTTAATACTAGTAAGGTTTATGTACATCATTTTAGGTTTAAGCTTTAATGGTAATCTTGGAATTAGGATTAAGTATTAATGGTAGCTATGCATCATTAAATTAATCTGCGAAGGTAGATTTACTCTTGTAAGTTAAGCTTTGATGGTAACTTTGCACTTAGGTGTAAGCTTTAGTGACTACTTTGTATTTTTAAGTTTTAAGCTTTAATGAAAACCTTGCAATTAGGGTTAAGTGATAAGAGTATCTACTCATCATAAAGTTAACCTTCAAAGGTAGATTTGCACTCATAAGCTAAGCTTTAATGGTAACTTGGCACTTAGATGTAAGCTTTAGTGATTACGTTGCATTTTTAGGTTTTTAGCTTTAATGGAAACCTTGCAATTAGGGTTAAGTGATAAGAGTATCTACGCATCATAAAGTTAAGCTTCAAAGGTAGATTCGCACTTGTAAGCTAAGCTTTAATGGTAACTTTGCACTTAGATGTAGGCTTTAGTGATTACCTTGCATTTTTAGGTTTTAAGCTTCAATGAAAACCTTGCAATTAGGGTTAAGTGATAAGAGTATCTACGCATCATAAAGTTAAGCTTCAAAGGTAGATTTGCTCTAGTAAGCTAAGCTTTAATGGTAACTTTGCACTTAGATGTAAACCTTAGTGACTACCTTGTATTTTAGGTTTAAGCTTTAATGGAGAGCTCGAAAACTCATAAATTATAGAATGACCTTCTAGCTTCCTAAAAATGGAAAGCTAGGTACCATAAGAAAGAGTAGTTGTCTAAGCTCAATAGAAGTAGTTCAATTTTTGGTATTGAAGAGTATTTAATGCCCCATGGATAGCAAAGGATTATAAAAACCTGGGAATAGACAAAACGGGGATTGAACCTAAAAAGTTGGCATTTCCGAAGAGACATTAACCATCATATGCCTATGGCAAAAACTCGCTTGTATTTTTTAAATAAACTTGGCTGGTAGATAATTAATGAAAGTAGGAATTAAGGTTGATAAATGAATGAACCTGGAAATTACCAACTAGGAGTTAAAAAGGAATCTCGAGAGGTGATAGGGATAGCCCATTGCAAAACATAGATTTAACTAGGAGTTTTGAAGATTGCTTGGAAATGACGGGGAACCAAGATGGATCTTCTTAGGGTCAATTTGATTGAAAGGCCGGCCCATTGAGAGGATTCTCTTGGGGAACTTGTCAGAGATTGGCCCTTTTTGGCTAGGGCAGTGTAACCGGAAAGTTGTTATACCTAGGTCATTCATGCCCGAGGGATAAGGGATGAATGGGTTTGTTTTATTTTTGCCCGGCCGGGTGAAGTACCCGCGGTATCTTATTGGAAATCGGCCATATTCCGGGTATGGCATGATGCCAATAGTAGGATGAGAAGGTTATACTCAGGGAGAATGATGTGAATTTAATTAAGGAAATTAGTTTGACTTGGTTGCTTAAAAAGGAACTGGAAAGGCTAGGAATATAGGGGCTATCTTGTGCATCTATCACCAGATGGTGCTATACCTCTCGAAATAAAATGCTTAGGAAGGAATTATTAAATTACTTGATGAGCCTTTCCCAAACACTTAATTCTGGGAAATTTTGTGAAGGTGATGCCATTTTTATGTCTTGTAACCGATTATCTTGGCCTGAATGGGGAGGTAAGATGAATTGGTTGAAACTAAATGTGTTGCATGATTAGTTAGGAAAGTAGTTACAAGCTAATTATAGCAGATAAAGGAAAGGAAATGAATTAAAAGTTTCTGAATAAGGATCTGGTGGAAACAACCAGATGAATTTCCCTGAACGAGGGTATGCAACACATTGCATGCTGCTTGTTGTTTGATGATGTCTGATAGACTATTGTCTTCTTGATTTTGTAGTAGTTAAGTACTACCTCGGGAAGGGATTTTCATGAAATGGTTCGGTGGGTGGGCAGATCCGGAGGGTCAGATGGCCGGATGTTGATTTAAAAATTTTATGTTAACCGCTAGGACTACGTGGGATAAAAAGGGGTAATCGGGAACGAGCGAGACCAGGTAGGATTGCAAGATCCCTCTTCTTAGGGGAAAGTGATAATTGCCGTGCCTGCTTGTCGGGAAAAAGGGGTTATCAACATGAACCAAGGGAGAACAAGAAAGCAAGAGCAGATCCTTAGGTTAAAGATCAAGAGAATCAAGACTAAGGACCACGATTTTGGGTGCGGAAAGCTATCAAGGACAGATTGAGTATGAGAATAGGACAGAATCATTAAATGAAGGGATGTACCCCCTTGGGTTGGCATTCGAGATAGGCTGAAGTCCTGTCTAAATGTCGGTCCCAAGTGGGAGGTATACTTGCAGATAGATCTACGTCATTCCCTGGAACGGTCTGGAGGACTGAGGGAGGTGAGTAGGGTCGAGTCTGGGTATGGCCCTCTCAAGTGGGATCAGAACCCCAAAAGGATGTACCCCCTTGGGTTGGCATTCGAGATAGACCGGAGTCCTGTCTGAATGTTGGTCCCAAGTGGGAGGGATACCTGCAAATAGATCTACCTCATCCCTGGAACGGTCTAGTGGACTGAGGGAGGTGAGTAGGGTCGAGTCTGGGTATGGCCCTCACAAGTGGTATCAGAGCCTAATTCTGAATCTTGGACCTTGGAATTTAGAGTTTTGGATTTAAGATTAATGCATGAGAGAAAAACAACTCAATCTAGCACCCAAATTTCAACTATATTACAAAATGAAGTCTTGTTGTTCCAATAAATTATTCAAAAATTTTCAAGATGGATGGGGATCTGTCAGAAGAAATTCAACGGATTATCTATGAGAGGAGGGAAATTGCAATGCTAGAGCGAAGGCTCGCTATATTGGAACATTTTAGGAAGCTAATGAGAGATTTATGAAGGTTGGAATTTACCAGGATTGGAAGATTACATGGAATGGCAAAGATGGCATTTTTGTTTACATCAATACAATGAAAAAAATTGAGTACTTATCCACTGAATTGAAGAAGTCTTGTTGAGCGCAAGAGTTGCGGATTTTTCAAGTTTTCTATTGTTAGGACTTCATAAGAATTCAAGATTACTGTAAATCGTACCAAGATAACCTTAATACAGAAGGATTTTTTTTATCAAGTGAAGAATTGGATTGCCAATTTGTAAGTCATAAGAAAGAATCTTAAGAGTGCAAGTGATGACCAAGTGTTTTTTTTTAAGTCCGACCAAAAGAAATCCCTTAAAGATGGGAAAGTGCAAGAGATAAGCTCACAAATTCTGCGGATCATTCAAAGACTTGAGAAGAATAAGAAAGCAAACTTATGAGTTAGCCAAGAACTTTAAAGTGGGAATCTTTACTCAAGACTATTGTAGACAAAATACCATTTGCAAACATTAAAAGTACATAGTAAAGAGAAGTCATTAAGAACTCATTGGCAATTGAAGAAGAGAGACTGACATTTGAAGAAAAGGAAATACTAGCAATACTCAATTTTTTTCAAAAAGGGTTATTTCTTCAATTAAATCCAAAAAGGATTACAAGGGAGGTAGGAAGTAATTATAGAGAGGCAAGAAAGTTCACAACTCATGAAGATCCTCTAATATATGGTCACATAACCAAGTATCACAAGCGCCACACATGTTAGGACGCTCACCCTCTAGAATGGTTCTATGAGAAACAACTTGAGCAATTTCTCGGGTATGAGCTGAGAAAAGAAAAGGACCTCTAAGAGGAAGACTCCAGATGGTATTGAGGAAAATCTTGGAATGGGGGATAAACTGTACAAGCAAGAACAACCTTATGGAGAACCCAGGATCTTGTGTCCTTTTGACGCAGCACTATCGAGGGCCAAGTCCCAGAGCCTCTGTAACCATAGCAAGTCAGGTATTGTTGCGAAAATGGTCTCTACCCGAGAGAGTCACTCTTGTGAGATGTCGCCATGTCTTCCATATCATTTGACCGACACAAGAATTTGGCTGAGGAAAGAGGACATCTTTGTATCGCTCTAAGAACTGTATTTTAACTGCCTTATTTGCACTCTGCAAGTGAGAGATGCATACAGGAAGAACCAAGTCTTCTTGCCAAGACTCCATCAGATAAGAAAATGACTAAGTTACAAGAGAGTGAAGATCATAAAAGTAAGAGGATAACAAGTGCTGATAAAGAAGGGATTACCAGTAGCTTATAAAGAGGAAGTAGCGTATCGAAGAAGCCACAAACGCGATGACTTATTCAAGAAGATAGCTTATTAAGAAAGATTTTCCATGACTCCAATATTATATTAGCAAATTTTTGGGGATGAAGAAGTGTAAGAGAGAAGTCAAGTTGAAATCGTTAACAAGAAGTTAAGTCGCAAGACGTATCCAAGAATATTCATCAATTACGTATTTTATTCACGTTGAGGACACCTCTTTCTTTTTTTTGTTGGGGAGAGATGCTGCCTTCAATAGACTCCAAAACCTCTTGACGAGCAGTCCTGTCCTCATCAAACCTAACAAATTTCACTCCTTAGCTCTTCTTTACCCGAGGGAGTTCAACAAGAAATTCAGGTATACCCCTATTTTGAGCCTCTTCTGCAAGAGATTCAAGCTCAGAACCCGAGGAAACACTTCACTGATTATACCTTCGCAGATGGACTTCTTTACTACCTGGAAGAGATGGATCAATCAAGTTCTAGTCATTAGATAAAACCTGAAGACAGCTAGTGATAGGCAGACGAGCTACGCTGATCTTCACCACTCTGCTAGAAGCTTTAGCGAAGGCGAACAAGTTTTCCTCAGAGTCAAATACAAATGCAGCTCCTTAAAGCTAGGAAAATTCCTTAAGCTTGCATTCAGATATTGTGGACCTTTTGAAAACAAATCAATATCTCCCTTTTTGTCCAAACCCTTGATCATATTTTTGGTTGGTTCTTCGGAACAAGTTATAATTATTCTTCAAGATATCGATGGCACTTTTGATGTATTTTTTAATGGAATTCAAGCATCTCTGGTCAATCAATTCTTTTGAGATTCAAATCGTCTATGGTGTTTTTATAAGTTTAATTGTTATGATACATTAAATATCTGATTACCAAGTGAAAGATGAGACAGTAAGCTATAGACATAAGAGAAATAAAGATGGAGGAAATAAATTGGGAACACAAGGGAGGAGATATCGCAAGATTTAATTGAAAGATCAGTATGAAATCCTTAACTGTCAAGAACATGGTATAAGTTGGATGATATCAATAGAGAAATGAATCAACGCTCAAAATGGAAAAAGTTAAAAGTCTAGGCAAGAATGGTAAGATTTTTACAAAGCGTATTAAGGCTAGATAGAGAGCGACGTGAAGAAATGTTCTTCAGACCTAACAAGAGAACCACAATCCAGTCACACCAAAGAAAAAATACCTTGTTGAGTAAGATCATACTCAGTAATTAAAGTAACCCCGAGTAATTAAGACTTCTTTATAATTAATACTTTTGAGTCAGCGCAAAAAAACAAAAAAAAAATGAAAGAGAAGTATATTACTTAAGGTCCATGCCAGCTTCACTGTCCTTTAATTTAAATACCCTAAAGTTACTGACCATATTCAATCATAAGTTGACCAAAGATGGAGTATGTCTACTCTCTAAAGCATGTTTCGAGTTGAGGACAGCTCTTTCTTTTTGTTGGGGAGTTTGTAAGGTCCCTCCCTAAACCCTAGAGCCATTTAGAACTTCTTCAGCCTAGAAAATAATTTAGAAGAAGCAATATCAACAAAGAAGTCATGCGGAGGAGACTTTACTCAAGAATGAAAAGACAAGGATATTTTGGATAAGAAATTACGTCATCCCTATATTTTCCCAAAAAGATTAAGATTGTTTTTATAATTCTTCGTCAAAAGCCCGCATGGGAACTGATCTAGATCGGGAACTAGGAGAAAAAGGGACTAACTTGACTTAAAGATAAAGTTAAGAGATAAGAACTAAGAAGAAAATTGGGGTCCAATAGTAATTAAGAAGAGAATTGGAGTCCAATAGCATTTGAGAAGAGAAATAGCGTCCAAGAGCATTTGAGAAGAGAATTTGGGGTCCAATAGGAATTGAGAAGAGAATTACACCCACCATTTCCTATATAAACACCCCCTCTCCTTTGTATTTTTGGGACATATTGCTAAGCTACTTGCATATTTTCCATGCTCAAGATTATGCTTAAGTAAATCAAGGTTTCCATTAAACCTTGTTATGCTCTCTCCCTCTCTTGAAGGCCAAACCCTTGAGGGTTTTGTGAAGAAGCTCCTCTCTCCTTCCTCTTCACCATAAATCCCTTTCCTTCCTCCTTGAGCCTCACATCTCTTCAAGAAGGACTTCAACCCCACTTCCCTCTTGCTCAGAGGAGGTAATCTTCATTTCTAGTAGGATCAATTAATCCATGTGTTTTAATACTAAGAAGATTTATGTACATCATTTTAGGTTTAAGCTTTAATGGTAACTTTGGAATTAGGGTTAAGCATTAAAGGTAGTTATGCATCATTAAATTAAGCTTCGAATATAGATTTACTCTCGTAAGCTAAGCTTAATGGTAACTTTGCACTTAGGTGTAAGCTTTAGTGACTATCTTGTATTTTTAAGTTTTAAGCTTTAATGAAAACCTTGCAATTAGGGTTAAGTGATAAGAGTATCTACGCATCATAAAGTTAACCTTCAAAGGTAGATTTGCACTCGTAAGCTAAGCTTTAATGGTAAATTTGCACTATGTAAGCTTTAGTGATTATCTTGCATTTTTAGGTTTTAAGCTTTAATGGAAACCTTGCAATTAGGGTTAAGTGATAAGAGTATCTACGCATCATAAAGTTAAGCTTCAAAGGTAGATTTGCACTCGTAAGCTAAGCTTTAATGGTAACTTTGCACTTAGATGTAAGCTTTAGTGATTAACTTGTATTTTTAGGTTTTAAGCTTTAATGGAAACCTTGCAATTAGGGTTAAGTGATAACAGTATCTACGCATCATAAAGTTAAGCTTCAAAGGTAGATTTTCTCTCGTAAAGCTAAGCTTTAATGGTAACTTTGCACTTATATGTAAACTTTAGTGACTACCTTGTATTTTAGGTTTAAGATTTAATGGAGACCTCGGAAACTCATAAATTATAGAATGACCTTCTAGCTTTAAAAAATGGAAAGCTCGGTACCATAAGAAAGAGTAGTTGTCTAAGCTCAATAGAAGTAGTTCAATTTTTTGTATTGAAGAGTATTTCTAAAGTTTTCAATTTCAAGTTTGTTTTCAAATATGGGATGGGGGAGATAGGGGATAACTTCGCGGAATTGATCCCCGTGTTGTTTGAACCGAAAACTCTATAAGCTTCCATGGAGATGCCCCATGGATGGCAAAGGATTTTAAAAACCTGAGAATCGACAAAATGGAGATTGAACTTAAAAAGTTGGCATTTCCGAAGAGACATTAACCATCACATGCCTATGGCAAAAACTCTCATGTATTTTTTAAATAAACTTGGCTGGTAGATAATTAATGAAAGTAGGAATTAAGGTTGATAAATGAATGAATCTGGAAATTATCAACTAGGAGTTGAAAAGGAATCTCGAGAGGTGATAGGGATAGCCCATTGCAAAACACAGATTTAACTAGGAGTTTTGAAGATTGCCTGGAAATGACCGGGAACCAAGATGGATCTTCTTGGGGTCAATTTGATTGAAAGGGCGGCCCATTGAGAGGATTCTCTTGGGGAACTTGTCGGAGATTGGCCCTTTTTGGCTAGGGCAGTGTAACCGACAAGTTGTTATACCTAGGTCATTCATGCCCGAGGGATAAGGGATGAATGGGTTTGTTTTATTTTTGCCCGGCCGGGTGAAGTACCCACGGTATCTTATTGGAAATCGGCCATAATCCGGGTATGGCCTGATACCAATAATTGGATGAGAAGGTTATACTCAGGGAGAATTATGTGAATTTAATTAAGGAAATTTGTTCGACTTGGTTGCTTAAAAAGGAACTGGAAAGGCTAGGAATATAGGGGCTATCCTGTGCATCTGTCACACCAGGTGGCGCTATACATCTCGAAATAAAATGCTTAGGAAGGAATGATTAAATTACACTATGAGCCTTTCCCAAACACTTAATTCTGGGAATTTTTGTGAAGGTGATGCCATTTTGATGGCTTGTAACCGATTATCTTGGCCTGAATGGAGAGGTAAGATGAATTGGTTGAAACTAAATGTGTTGTATGATTAGTTAGGAAACTAGTTACAAGCTATTGGAGCCCCATTGGTCCAACTGTTGTAATCAGCCCATTTGTAAAGCATATCAAATTCCATTTTTTATGTCAAAGACGTCTTATCAGTTTGATCCATTCGTCTAGATTATGTAAGTATTAGTCAGTTAGTCAGGACTCAGATTTATTCCCACTTTTGTAATCATGAGCAAGAGAACCCCATGTACACTTTTTGAGCTAAGGTGACTAAAGTATAAAATTCACCTTAGAACCATTTTTTTGAATAACATTTGAATTAATCATGTGTCATACGAGACTGAGAGAGAGACAGAGAGTGAGTGTGTCTTATCCTCTTCGCTACACGCTTCTCTCTCACCGGATTCACGACGCGACCACACCACCGCGATAGTCTCTCCGAGAGCTACGCGCCCACGCCACGCATTCGCCGTTTTGAGTTGATCGCGATCGATTCTTCCTCGAGCTTGTTTTGCTTGTAAGTAGCACAAACGGTGTCTATTTTCAATAATCAAGTGCTTCATGGAATGAGAAAGATATTAGCTACACATAGATACTGATAAACTTAAGTTTTGCCCACTTTTGGATTATGACCTGTTGGTCTATCGCGACAGCATTCGAGATAGCTAGGGTTCAAATCTGGTGAGATTAGACTTATAGGTAAGTATGTCCTAGTGAGAGGATGGTGCCTAGTAAGTTTGATGCGATTCTGAGTTCATTGGACGTGTAAACTGTGTTGTGAGAGTTAAGGGATAGGGTGGGTTGCATTCTACCAGGGTTAGTGATTGATGCATCATAAAAGTGTGTATGTGTAGATTGGTCTCAGCCTGACAAGCTAACGAGATTGCCTACGTGCACCTACGGGTTAGTCGTGTCATCGGATGATAAGTATGTTGTCTGTGTCGTGCTCGTGAGTATGAACACGGGAGTAGTTAAGCCCTAAAAACATTGGCGCCGCTGCCGGGGACACAAGACCTTAAGTAGGGAGATCTACGTCACTCGTGTGATGGTTAGCTTACTTTAGTTTTGACTAGAGAGAGCTTAAAACTTTCAGAACAAGATCCAAGATAGAGTATCCTGAGGTCTAGTGGATAGCCAGGAAGCCTGTGTCTTGCCGAGGGTCTACGACTAGTTAGATTTAGTTAAATAGGATAATGAGGAGTTATGGTTTTTGGTTTTGAGTGCTTGTTATACTTGTGAAGAAATAGAGTAGAAAAACGCTGTAAAACCGCAAAAAACAAACAAAAAGAAGAAATAGTAAGTCTGTTTGCTTGCCTTGAAAGCAAAACCCACCTCATATACCCTTGAAAGGGGTGAAAAGAGTCGACATTGAAATTTATGATTCAACACTCGAGAAAACATAAAAACTGTGACCAAAACCAACAAAAAAAAAAAGAAAAAAAAGAAACAGGTGATTGTCATAAGGAAACACTAAGTGAACCTAAGAGAGGCCAAGATGAGATATAACCATTAGCCAAGGGTAAACTGACTGTGTCATGAGGTATGACTGATGTGCACAAGTTTAAGATGTAGTGTCATCAAATTTGCATCACTTCAAGTGCAATGGAGTTGTGAATTGTCAGAGAAAAGTGAAATTTTTGAAGTGCTTGAGTTTGAGGTCAAAATAAGTCCAAACTTCACAAAAATTGGGGGATAGACTTGTATGGGCACAGGGAACAAGACTATGCAAAAACAGACAAAAAATTGAGTCTCTATTGCTCACTGCCTGGTCTATCGCGATAGACTGGTGAAGATGGTGTTTGTCTAGCAGCAAGAAAAAAACCCTTACACCACAAGCTTAACACATCAATACAAGGGTACTCACAAAAATTGAGTGAATTTGAACACCAATTTTGACCCCAAAACTTCAAAACTGGTGTTTGGAGTCTGGATTCAGAGACAAGGGCAAGAAGTCTTTGACCAGATGTCCAAAGAGTGCCAAAATTGGTCAATGCACTACACAAGGGGAGACTAAACTAACTGTGGGAAAAACTTTGGAAAAAAAGCTGAAAATGAAGAAAGAGCTCAGTCTATCGCGATAGACCAAGGAACTTTCTGCTGGGGAACTTCTCTTTCAAATTTTCCCTAGGGAGAGCTTTATCAGGGCCTAAATAGCAGACACACCAAAATTCAAGGCATTTAGATCACTAAAGGTCAATCTGAGGGTCAGATAGAGAATCAAGCTCTGACTGAAATACTAAAAGGGGACCAAAACCCAACCGAAGTGTCCAAACTTCACAAAACTTGAGGGATAGGCTATAGAGGGTAACTGGAACCCAAGGGTAAAGTCACAATTTTGAACTGACTTGTGCTGAGAAAACTGTCAGTCTATAGCAATAGACTAAGGAGGTAGTGAGTCAGACATTTTTTGCATTTTGTGACTATACTGCTAAAACATACTCTCTATATAGATCCCAGCCATCATTTCATCATTGAAATTGGACCACCAGAAGACTGACTAAGTGGTTGTTGTATATACTTGAAAGATTTTTTGGTAATTCAGGGAAAACACTTGTGAAGAGACTAACCATCCCTGTGTAGATCCCAGAAGGAGGTCATCACAAAGCTATACACGAAGAAGGAGTCCAGGTAAGCTTTAAGTTTGCAACAAAACTTTCATTCTTATGTATTTGAGGTCAGGAGCCTTTGTTAAGTCGGGAGCTAAAAGTGTCAAAAGTCAAGTTAGCACCACGTCCACAGAAGAGAGTGTAACTCAGACGAGACTAGAAGACCCATTGGAACCAATCATTGAAGAGGCAAGTGATACTGACACTTCTTCAGAAAAATCCTTCTTCATGATGGGGAGTCAACAGCCAGTAGGTTTCAACGGTGAAGGACCAATGCCAGGGGGGAGCACCTCCCTACATCCTTTAAATGAAACCAAGTTCACTATAATCTTCTTGGAAGGAACTAACTCGAGGGGAGCCCTAGTCTATTGTGACTATCGGGGACGCAAGTGTATCTGTATTGAAGAAAGACCAGCTCAAAGACTAGAGATAATTCGAGTCTACGATGATGGAGACAGATTCAGAGACGAAAAGGGAAACCACTATCTGATAGTAAGTAACCCTGAGGATTACAACAGATATGGGGATAACGTGGCCAAAGGGGAAATGGTTTCAGAAACCCAAGAACCGCCTCCTAACATTGATCGACCTAGAGCGCTTTTTATGTATGATAAGAAAACAACCAGAGTCCCAACCTATAATGAGAATGTAGGGATTTACAAGCATGAAAGCGAAGGAATAGTCTCTTACTTTCAATTCAAGGAACCCTACCCGAATGAATTAAGCAAAGACAAGGTTCTTTACTTATTTTCTTATGAAACTGCTATGGGGAAGGATATTGTTTTTGTTGACAGATATGGGCGAGAATACAAACGTATTCTCCCAGAAGAGGTTGAAAAGGCAACAGTTCCGGGAGCATCGACCTATGGCCCCGACGAGGTACCAAGAGCCACCTACTCCCCTAGCAAGTCGACTAATCCCTTTTCAGAAGAGTATGATGCTACCTCACATTCTACCCGACCACCGACGACCAACTACCAGGACCAACCAGCTACTCAGCCATCACTGCAGGCATGGCTTTGACAAAGTGCTACATTAGAACAAGATCGAACCCGAGAGGGTTATCAAACCGCACGAGGGTTAAGGGATTTACAAGAACCACCACTCTATGCACAGTATCAAGGAGAGAGTAAGCCAAAGACTCAGGGGTCAACTGAGCTTGGGAGAACACCCCGAGAACAAGTTCGGAGAGATGAACCATCTCTCCCAAGAGCTGTTAAAAATTATGGATTAGGAGCACCATTGCGAGAAGAACCTGGCCACTACAGAAGACCAGAGGAGGTATATAGACTAGGACGGGGAGATCCCATGATGAGATTTGGAGACCATCGTAGAATTAGACCTTCTCAAGTGCAAAAATGGGTAAACAAGAAATATACGGGAAGCAAGGATCCAAGAGATCATGTAGTAGTCTTTGTGCGTGTAATTAGAGCTAAAGAGGTGCTAGACTTTCCTACCCAATTTGCAGGATTCGGTTTAACCTTAGAGGATGATGCGGCTACATGGTTTGACTCGGTGGAGCGAAGAGACTTTGAGTCTATGGAGGAAGTGTTTGACGAGTTTATCGAGGAATTATCACAAAGGGGGATATCTCATAATACCGTCTCGTAAATCCATAAATTCAAATAGAAAGATGGAGAGTCCGTGCGAAAGGCCGCCCTCCGATTAAAAAGATATGTTAAGTTATGTCCTGTGGAAGAACTGCCAACTCAGTCCAGACTTATGCTTATATTTATACAAGGACTAAGAAATGCAGATCTTCAAAAGGACTTACATATGAAAAGGAGCACTACGTTGAATGATTTGACCAAGGAAGCGCTAACCTTGTGGACCATTGTGCGGTCTACAAAGAGGGTGAGTTCAAGGATCTTGACAATGATTCTTCCTCACAACAAAGCGAGAGCAAGTCTGCTAAGACAACACTGAAGGGGGAAGTAGCGGTAAGCCAAGAGCAGCTTGTAGAAGAAGTGCTTAAAAAGATTAACTTGTATTCCAAACCACATGCTAAACAACCAAAATGGTGTGCGATTGAATAAAAATGGACAAACCATGGAATGGAGGAGTGTTATTATAACAAGGGATATGTGAGAGAACGACCATATGCTCCACAAGTTGAGGCGACATCTCCTCAAGTCCAACCGATGCCTAGATATCAGACTGGAAACCTACCAGGACCTGTAGGTGCAGAAAGACCACAACCAGTGTTGGGACAACAACCACCCCTACCAGGATTACGACCAGTCAGCATAAGATACACACCCACAGTAACTGAGTCGGACGAGAAGGCTTTGGTACCTATGCATGAGTACTACGACGAGCCCAATGGATATGCGGCAAACTCTGTCTATTATCCACAGGACGAACCCTCTACACCAAAACCATGGAGCATGATAGGAAATACAGGACCACCAACTGCTGCACAGGCAGCGGGAGAAGGACGATATAGCCTGGATGAAAGAACACTGTTGTTCATAGCCAACGGAGGCATGAGCGGGCAAAGAATTGCGCACCAACAAAGAGGAGCTCCAGCAGCACCTCAACAGCCTAAAGGACCATGCTACAAGTGTGGAGGAGACCATTGGCTGAGGGATTGCCCTCATGACGAAATCATTAGGGTCAACGCATATTGCACGGAGTGTGGAATTACTCACTTGATCCCTAATTGCCCTAAAAACCCGAGCAAAGGAGCAAAAACTACCTTGAATATGCTGGGAGCGCTATCGTCCAGTGGAGAGTCAAAAAACGAAACTCCGATTCCTGTTAAGGTCTTGACGAGAGCCCAAGCAAGGAAAAATGACAATCAGCCCAAGAGTAACGATGAAAATCAAGAAGAAATCAAGACTGACAAGTCTAGTGTCAGTCGTGATAATCCTTGGAAAGAACGAAGAGCGAAAATGAAAGCTAGACGTGAGCAAAAACAAAAAGATGTAGAAGCTGAGCTAACGATAGCTCGAGAACAACTTAAACAGCAAAGAGAGTCCGACTCTCTAAAATCAACGGAAGGACCAAAGAGTGCAAGCTCAGGAGGGTCGGTATTGGTAGATAAGATCAATGAACCCTTAGATGCAATCTTGCAAGCATATGAAGCAAGATTGAAGAACAGACAGACCCTAGAGCAAAGGTGGATGACATATCCATATCCAGAGATAGAAAAACAGAGACTAGAGATGTGCAAACAGCTGATTGAAACTGCACAATCTTTACTGGAGCCTCCACCTATGGAAGCGGGAGATAGAGTAATCAAACCACCAAACCATGAAACACCTCACAAAACCGAACAAAGGATACCCGACAAGATAGAAAACATTAAATCCTTGCCGGATGTAGAGGATGCAAAAGACGTACCTAATAGGACTGATGAATCACTTAAATATTTTCCACCATATTCGCCTATTGTGGAAGAAAATTGGCCTGAAGAGCTATGGGAAACGGTGCTAAAATCTCAAGAAAAATATGAGACAAAAACAGTCGAGTCAGCGCCTTTCTCGGAGCTGAACTTGAATAAGACTCCATGGGATTTGGACGTTAAATCATTTTAAGGGGATAATGGTTCAATTGCATCCGAAGATAGCAGACCACAATCTCTCAGAACTTTGCCATCATATATGGGGGACTATGAGGCAAGATCAAACATTCGAAGAGTACCTTCTCAGAGAATGGGCAGTTCAAATCAATTGGACACTAAAATCCTGACAGACTTGTTGACCACTCCGGTCAAGTGTACAATCACATTGGCAGAATTGTTAAAAATTAGGCCAAGCATGTGGACGGAAGTGGGCAAATGTCTTGAAAAATTTGGCATAAGGACGCCTCTTAAGTTCTTCGAAACCGAGCTTAATGACACAGAACCGAAGAAAGTCAACATTAGACCAGTGCCACTCAACAAGGTAGGAGAGTATTGTGAGGGTGAAGACAGCAACACGACCCTACCAGTTGAGTATAATGGCATAGAAACTAAGGCAATACTTGATAATGGAGCTGGCATTGCCATTGTGACCAAATTGCTATGGGAAAAATGGGGAAAACCAGCAATACGAACAACTAGAATGAAATTGCAACTGGCGGATGGGCACATAGAAAGGCCTATAGGATTGCTTGAGGCAATCGTGGTATCTTCCTGTGGCATAGAGTACGAACATACCTTTGCCATAGTAGATTTCAGCAAGAAGAACAACTATGAAATTATCCTTGGTAGGCCGTTCATGAGGCAACTCAAAATGGTGCAGGACTGGGGGTATGATTATTTGTATCTAAGACATGCTGAAATTACTACACGCGTAAACATAAAAAATCATAGCTACCATGATTTCACGAGAACCCCTGTGGAAGAATTTGACTCAACCACCGTTAGTGGATCAGAAGTCCCAACGTGGCTTTGTAAGAAAAAAGAGATATGGATGTGTGGGGCATCTCAATGTAGTGAATTTGACCACGATGAAAGGACACTAGAGAGGGTCTTGGAAGACGATGCCTATATACGAGAACCTTTTCCTGAAGAGAAGCTCGAACCCCTAGAATGGTCTCAAATTTTAGCTACATTGGATGTATGCGTCAATGAAGTCACTCCCACCAAATTTTGTGATGAGAATGGCTACGATATCATATCATACTACATGTTGAGCAAAATAGTGGAGGAGGACGAGGACGAGGTAGATACTGAGAATAAGAGGATCCATAAAATAGAAACGAAACTTGAGATTAAGATAGTGGGCTATGTGGACATCCCCACTAAAGAAAACAAGCAGGAAGGAGAAGAATTTTATGATTCTTCTGATCAAATTGAAAACAAGGATAACGCGGATGACGAGAAGTCAGAAAATACAGAGGGAGACGACAATCAAGATCAAGACAATGACGTCTTCTACAATTTCCCAAACCAAAATGAGAGACGTCAAAAAAGATACAAGAGTAAACGACACCACATCAGTACACCAACCAGGTTGAGACCCATGCCGAAGTTTGAGGGTAAAACACATTTCCTCATGAACATTCATGCTGTTGATTGTGCTAAGGATAAAGTGTCAGGAAGATTTCTTAAGGTTGCTAAAGACTCAGGATTTAAGTCCAGACTGTTGAAACCTAAGAAAACCAGCAAACCAAAAAAAAGAGTTCCAATAGAAAAACTGAATGTCTATGGTAGTCCAATTATGACAAAAATTGAACGGAAAACGAGATACAATGAGTGGAAACAAAAAATTAAAAATGTATGGAAAACTGAAATGGAAAGTAGCGATGGAACGAACGCTAGTGATGGGAGTAAAAAAATAGATGTACCTCCTCACTATTGTAAGTACACCATTCAAGAAAGAAGATTGGTGGTTCAGCAACCAATGAGGGAGCCTAAATCAAACGAGTCCTACGACCGGCCAGAGAACGCCAAGAAAATAGACTTAGCAGAGCCAGGAGAAAATCCTCAACCTGCTTACATTGCCACAGATCTAGGTCGAGAAGAGGAGGACTTACTGATCAAAACACTTAAGGAATTTCGAGATGTATTTGCCTGGTCGTACAAAGATTTGAAGGGAGTGGATCCTAACATTTGTGAACATTCAATCCCTCTGAAGTCTGATGCAAAGCCAAGCAAACAACATCCATACACGTACAATGAGACATTCGCAAAAAGGATAAAAGAGGAGATAGACAAACTTATGGAGGCTGAATTTATTTATGAGATAGAACACACGGACTGGGTGTCCCCGATAGTGGTGGTACCTAAGAAAAACGGGAAATTACGAGTGTGTGTAAATCTCAAGAAGGTAAACGCAGCAACTATAAGAGACAACTACCCTCTACCTATCACTGAACACGTCCTGGAACGAGTGGCTAGCAAGCAAGCCTATAGCTTTATGGACGGATTCTCTGGTTATAACCAATTGGGGCTCAAACTAGAAGATCAATACAAAACAGCATTTGCAACAGAATGGGGCATATATGCGTTTAGGGTAATGCCATTTGGCTTGACCAATGCTCCAGCCACATTTCAGAGATTAATGACACACGCTTTTAAAGAATACTTACAAAATCTCTTGGATATTTACATGGACGACTTGTGTGTCTATTCGCTATTGAGAGAAGGCCATATAGATCATCTGAGAAAGGTATTCGAAAAATGCAGAACATATAAGATTTGCCTCAACCCAGAAAAATGCGTAGTCATGGTACGACAAGGTAAAATCTTAGGCCACATAGTGTCGGCTAATGGAATTACCACTGATGAAGACAAGGTGAAGGTGATCATAGAATTGCCAAGACCAAACACTGTACGAGAGGTACAATCATTTATGGGACATTGTGGATACTATCGATGTTTTATCTACATGTACACTGTAATAGCAAAACCCTTGTATAGTCTAATCACGCTCTTCATTTGGACAAATGAATGTGAGGAGTCATTCTAGAAATTAAAAGATGCATTGGTATCTGCACCAATTCTAAAAGCACCAGATTGGTCAAAGATCTTCCATGTACATGTAGATGCTTCGGCATTTGCAATAGGCTGTATACTAGCACAATCAGATGAGGGAAAGATGGATTTTCCAATCAGTTATGCTAGTAGACAACTCAACAGTGCAGAAAAGAATTATACTGCCACTGAAAGAGAAGGATTGGGTATGATATATGCCGTAAAGAAATTTTGGCATTACTTACTCACGAACAAATTCACATTCTTTGTGGATCATCAGGCACTCTTATACTTAGTAAACAAACCTTGCAACACGGGACGAATTGTAAGATGGTTCATTGTGTTGCTGGAGTTTGATTTTACGGTAGTGGTTAAGAAAGGAAAAACTCATCAAAGAGCAGACCACCTTTCTCGATTACTACATGGCGAAAAAGCTACCAGAGTAGATGATGATCTCCCAGACGCATACCTGTTTTAATATAGAAATGGTACCGAAATGTTCAGAGCAAATTATTCCATTGCTGACATATGGAATGAATCTTGACGACAAACACACGGTGGAAGACATTAGACAAGCACGAAATTACACAATGCTTGCGAGAAGAATGTACCATCATGGAAACGATGGGATTCTAAGATTGTGTATAGGCCCAGAGGAGTACGAAGCGTATCTAGAGGAGGCCCACACACAAACAGGGGGATTCCATAGAGTAAATCAAATGATGTATGCACAATTAAGAAGACTTGGAGTGTATTGGCCAGGAATGGCAGGCGATGTAGCCAATTACATCAAGAAATGCAACTTTTGCACATCTAATACCACTGTGGATTATGCCACATTATACCAAGTGACAGTAGCACCCTCATGGAGTCATGCTATTGTGGATTATTTAACTAATAAGAAGCTGCCAGGAGATTGGTCTAAAGCCAGACAAAAGTCTTTACAAATCGAAGCGAATAGGTATACCATCATTAGTGACCAATTGTATAAAAGAGGAATTGATGACCAGCTGAGGTTAGTTCCTCATGAAAATGACTACTTTCCATTATTGGAACAGGCTCATGCAGGCATAGCAGGTGGTCATTTTTCAGCAGAGAGAACCGTAAAAATCATTATGGTTGCAGGGATTTGGTGGCCGACCATGATTCAAGAAGCAGCAGAATTCGTGAAAAGGTGTGATGAATGTCAACGCACTAAGATACCAGTTAAAAGAGACGAAATACCTTTAAGGCCAATGATGAGTGCTCGAGCATTCGCTAAATGGGGATTGGACTTTGTTGGTCCTATCACTCCACCAGCGTATCATTCACAAGCACAATATATCATAGTGGCCACGGACTACATGACCAAATGGGTGGAAGCAAAAGCCACAATGAAAGCAGACGCTAGAACCACGGCACAATTCTTATATGAATATGTGTTTACACGTTATGGCCTTCCAATCGAGCTGGTAAGTGATAGAGGGACACACTTTGTAAATGAAGTTATCCAACATCTCTTAAATGAGTTTATGGTAATTCATCGCAAATCTGCACCCTATCATCCACAAGCCAATGGCCAATCGGAAGCGACCAACAAAGTATTGTGCACGGTTCTCACGAAACTGGTTAGTGAAACAAGAACAGATTGGGATTAGATGCTCTATTCGGCATTGTGGGCTTGTTGAGTTGTATATAAAACAACACTCAATGCTACACCATATAATATGGTATATGGGTTAAATGCAATATTGCCTATTGACTTTTTGATCCCCACACTAAGGGTAGCAAAACAGTTGGACTAGACGGGGCATGAACTTTCAGAGCGGTTAGAGGACCTTGAAAAATTAGATGAGTTACGACTCAACGCCGTAACGGCCATCTATGCAAAAAAAAGACAACAGAAAGAGTTTTTTGACAAACATGTCAAGAACAAGGACTTTAAAACGGGCGACTATGTCTTAGTATACACCCTTAAACAGCATGCCAAAAAGATAAAAAAAAGGGGCATGGGACCTTATTTGATCCAAGAAATATCGTCCAGCGGAGTAGTAAAGCTGTCAACACTAGATGGAAAAGAAATGCCGAACTGGATTAGTGGGTGTCGTTTAAAAAAATATCATCTCCTTTTAACACCAGAAATGTTGTTTCAACTGCATTATGGAAAAACATATAGATAGGAACAACAATGAATTCAAGACCAGGCACAACAAGAAGCAAAGGAATGGATTACTAAACGAAAGCAGTTTCTCAGGACAATAAACATGGTCACCCCAATGATGACTGACAAATATCCTCTTTCAACATCCCAAACAATCGAAGCGGATATACAAAGCAACGAATTAGAAAAGACCATGACAGACCTTAGGGCTCATGACGATAGCATCATCAACGACTTGGAAGATACATGGTGTAGTCCTTACATAAAAGCTTATGCAGACACAAAACAAGTTGAAATCTATGCATTGCTTGACACTGGAGCAAAAATCAATGTCATCAGTTTTAAGCTCTTTCAGAAACTTGGACCAATGAAGACGATTCCAGAGACACACAGGTTGAAATTAGCGTCGGGTGATGAGGTCACCACGATGTGGTCTATTATAATACCAATCACAGTGCAGGCACACCTGTACACTACAAAATTCCATGTACTGCCACCAAGTAGGTCAGCAACTCCGTGTATCTTAGCAGTGTCATGGATGAAAGCTAACAGGGTATTCATTGATTTGGATACGAATGAGGAACTGTTCAGAAAGGAAAACTTTTCAGAACCCTTCTTATCATATAACCAATTCATATCAAGAAGGAAACAAAAGTCAATACAACCGCAAAAATCTGTCCAACAATAAACAAAGTTTATAAGTCTAGCAACGTCTTATCAAAAATCAGCAACCATGCAGGGAACCAGGCAAGTTTGGGTACGGCGTACAGAGCTGACCGAGGCACAATTACATCAAAAGCGGCAATACAAAGTGTGGATAAGGCGCGACAGCCTAATTCCTATAAAAGAGGAGTTTGAAGAACAGACACAACACCGAAAGCCAGCAAATCTACAAAGAAACATAGTCAATCTGTCAAATACGCAACGGACTATATTGGTATGGAGGCCAAAAGTGCCAATTCAAAACGAGCCAACAACAAAAGAAGGGCGGACAAAGATGACAATCGTGCAGCTATCTACAACCGTCAAGGTCAAGCAACATCATACAAACAGCACGAGGAAACAAACAGAATCAACAACAAAAACTACAAGGATGTATCAAACACAAATCATCAAGGCAGCAAGAGAGAATGTTCCACCAGATACGACAATAGCGCTTTCAAAGGAACCACATACACCAATTCAAAACCAGTGGAAAACAATCCAACAACGGGCGGCGGAGTTACAACTACTACTTGCAAAGAAAATATGCCAGCCAATTCAAGATACCACAGGAAACCTCGACGACAAATGCCAATAAGTGAATCGCTTATACCTTCCTCTTGCGCTGCATACATTCTTTCTACATGCATTGACCGTACATGCATATAGGGCTATATTACAAGGCCTGCATTAGCACGAGTTCAAACCCATGCACAACACATACCCTTGATGATACCCTGTCGTCCGGGAGGACTCCGACTAGGAGGGGGGGAGGCATTCCAAATGCGGACTCATCATGTCATATATTAGAGGGCAATGTTTGCGAGCAATTTTTCAACCATTTTTTGCGTTTTATTGTGTGATTTTTGGAAAAAGAATATTCCCTCGTAATTAATCAGAATCGGGGACCAAATCATCATTCATGAGCCCCTAGGGATGTGTATAGACTATAAAGAGAGTCAAATCTGGCCAAAAACTGTCTAAAAACAGCAAAAAATAGGCCAAGGTTGACAATTGTGAGCGAGATTGTACATAGACGAGAGAAAAGTGAGCTACAAAGTGTTTTGCTTCTCATTGGTATTTTTCTAGGTTAGAATTTCTATTTTCGGGTTATTTTGGGATTTATTTGCTTTACTTTATCCATTTTCTAGCGAAAATTATAGAAAAAAATCCGCAATCCAGATGGAAACACAAAAGAAGAGACGCCTGATAAGAGCAAGGTAAAGAAGACACAAAAAAAATAAGGACTGTAAAGGTGATAGAGCAAAATGACCACCGTCATGAAGGGACCTCCAAAAGGAGAAATCTACAAAAATGGTAAAATTGGAGCAACCGAAGTCTAAATTAGGAAATTTGCGAGCCTAAACCGCATCTCGCAAAAAGTTATGGCCACAGGTAAAAGATGGGAAAATTTGGTGTCGGAGTCTCGATTACATATAGAGAGACTAGGCTAGAAATCCCTCATTTGAGTCATTTTCCATAGTGAGAGAGAGAGAGAGCTCCCTACAGCAGTTGAGAATTCCAGGAGCTCATCCATCGTGCACGGTCGCCAGATCGACATCAGATATGAGAGGCATGCTCGTCAACACTGACTCTAAGTGTTGTTTACTTCAGTTAGTCGCAAAACCTAGCCGGCATCACAATCACAACCTGTGCACACATATGGTAGAATGGTTGTTAGGGAGACCTAGAGGCCACCAAATGGGACCAACAGTGAAAGGCACAATGCTAATAGCTTAGGGATCGAGCCTATGACCTCGGTAAGCGTGAAGGAAGCCGCTCAGAAAACCCTAATTTAGCAGGACCTGCAAATGGGCGACAAAACCAAGGTGATCGAAAATGAGCCAAAATTCATAGACAGCAAGCCAATGACCGCGACAAACCGACTGAACGGTTAGATTATGAAAAAGTTCGTCAAAACGGAGCCTAAAGTCCCTATCTGACAAAAACCGCACAAAGCGTCACGATACTCTAACGGGCCGACCAAGTGACAAAATTACACCAAATTCAACAAGCAACATCCAAAGGAGGTGAACTACGAGATGGAATGTGTCCACTGAGGAAAAAAAAAGTTCTTCCACTAGGGCAAATGCCGGAAACAGGCCAGAAAGACATCCAAATGGTATTTCTTGGTGTTTCAAACACCAAAACAACAACCGACTGCTTGGATGGAAGGTCAAAAGGAAGTAGAAGACAGTCGGAATCATACAAAGACCAAAAGGAACCGCGACTATCACCTAAGTGGTCTACTTCGACTTCAGGACCAGCTAAGTGCTGCAAACAGGGAGTGCATTCTGTCAAATTGATTAAAACTTGATGTGTGTGTCTAGGAGGGCCTATTAACACCATGAATGTCAACTAACATCAAAAAACTGGTAAAAATGACAAAGTGCCCAGTCTATCGTGATAGACTTGAACTTGCACTTAGATAAGGGAAACTTTGACTTTGGCTTCATGAGGGGTGCTAACAAGGAATGTTAACCACCAATATCAAGTCAAAGTGCCAGAAAAATCTATTTTGGCCAAAAAGCTCAGTCTATCGCGATAGACTTGCTGCAACAATTTTTGGGGGGAAAGACTTTTCAAATTTTTATAAGTTAGACTTGGGAAAGCAAATGAAGGCAGTACACCAAATTTGGTGCCAAGATGGACTCATATAGCAAGCTGAGAAAGACATGCATACAACTCAGAGTCAGAACAGAAATTCTCAAGGGCAGACAAGTAAAATTTACATGTAAGGGGTCAAGAAACCTTGCATCAACTGGGAGAAGGCAGACAGATGGTCACAAAGCCAGAAAATGACAAACTGGCACTAAGTCCCATTCTATCGCGATAGATCAAGCAGAGGGATACTGGACCATCTTATCAAAAATCTGAATTAGCAGTCGTCTTCAACATGATGCAAGATGACTACCCGCTAAGTTTGAGCCCAAAACAACACAAAATGAAGGAGATAGACCAACATCTCTCTGAAGGGAATCTGGAAAATTGGGAGTTGATCCAAAAAGGGGTCACTTGACATTCATTTGAGGTGAAAAGGGGATTAGACCATGTGCAAGGTATGGGAAACCAAGTGGTGGAGTCACAACTACAAAAAAGGACCAAGATCAAAAAAATGCCAGTCTATCGCGATAGACTAAGAAGAAGTAGCAAAGGGACAGATTTTGAGCTTTGGCTTATGGAGTGACCTTACATGCCATGAGAGAATACACCACACAAATTTTCAAGGCATTTGGACTTGGTCTCCTTCACCAACAACATCAATTTAAAGCCGCCAAAGTCGCACAATGGAATAACTTGTCTATTTGCTAACATTTTATCTTAACGAATCTTGGGATTAAGAAGGCTCATCTAGATGCATGATTATGTGGTAATCAATTTAGGAGAGTAGTACTATGTTTGTGCATTGACTGATAATTGTGATGACAGGATATATGGAGGCTTCTCAGGGAAAAAGAAAAGGCAAGAACCTGGCAACGGAAGGTGCAACACCCTATGCACTTCTACCCAATTCTTTAAAGCCAGTAGGCACATGGATACCTGCAGATGTGCAACAAGCAGCGGCCTTTCAGATATATCAAGGTTCATATGTGGATGACAAAAGAAACTTAGTGGATACGGTGATGATTCCCAAGGAGGCAAAGAATTACTTGAAAAGATCACCGCAAAGGTCATGGCTCAAAAAAGTTGTCTTGTGGAACTTTGTGTCACTACCACCAGTAGGGATAGATTTCAAGAGGGTACAGTATCTAATAGAGACTATCCAAGAAGATGGAACTTGCAGAGTGGCGGGCATGGATAATGAAGTGATGGAGATCCAGATCACCAAAGAGATCATCAAAGAGGCATTGAAACTGTCAGATCAAGGAGCAAACATGAGAGAAAGAAGGAAAAATCTCACAGTTTACTTGCAAAAGTCCAAACTACCTTCTTTCAAACTCATAGCAAACCCAAAAGTAAGAGAGCTGACACAGATCTACAGTAAGTGTTTGTTGAGCTACAGCAAAAGGCTGCCAAGATACACTACACCGCACGGGAGCATCTCAACCACATTCACATGGGCTATGGGAATGACCCGTGAGTTCTACATAGATCACCCGTCATATCTGTTTGAAGAAATGACAAAGCTAAGGCAGGACAGACCCAATTACATGGCAGGAGGAGAAGTCCTAACCGGAGTAATATACCATGCCATAGGCGCGGCAGATCAGTTTCCACCTGCCCCTCATCAGAACGACTCGCTGGTATTAAGGGAAAATAGCGAAGGCGGATCACAAAGGAAAGTACCGGCATCTATTAATACCACTAGAGGACGCAAGCTGGAAAGAGTGACAAGAAGTACACAAGAAAAGATGGCTGAAGAAAAAAGAACTGAAGAGGAAGAAGCCCGACTAAAGAAGCGAAAAGCGGAAATGGAAAACAACACCAGGTTGCAAAAGATAGCAAAGATGGAAAGGATGCTAGAAGGGTTTTCTCTAGAAAGATCTCTACGAGGAGATGTAGGCGCCACTTGGAAACCGTCTAGTAGCACTTTCACACTGAGAACGAAGAATAGAAACAACCTAGCTTTTGAGCTGGACTGGTTCGAGAAATACATCCAAGAAAGAAATGCGAGGGATGAGCCAGAACTGCTACTAGAAGAGGAGGATCTCCAAACTTTGAGAGATCAGCTGAGGCCGACTTCACGTGATCAGGAGACACCGCCGCCATCTCCAAGGCGAGATACAAGTGAGAGGCAATCTAGCCCACCTGCTGAATCTACTTCGCATTCAGAAAGCTCACATCGAGATGACAGAGTTCACACACCGCCCAGTGAACAGGAAGAAGAAGAAGGAACAGATAGACGCCAAAACACTGGAACCATATCACAAAGTGATAAAGGCAAGCAAAAGGTGGTGGATCAGTCTAAAGATAAAGCTTCCTCCTCTCAAGAAATTGAGCTGGAAGCTACGATAGATGAAGACTTGCAGTCAATGGCGACAATACTAAACCGAACAAGACTGCACAGTCAATGGTTAGCTGATCAGAACCGGTCCAACAACATGAAGCTACAAAAAACTCATGAGGAAGTTCATAGACTGCAAGAGCAAAGGGAAGACACTCTAAAGCTGATCAGCATCAGAGATACTGAAATATTGGGGCTCAAAGGCACAGTAAATCTTCTCAAGGACAATTTACAGGAATCGGAAGACTTCAATGCCATATGTAAAGATACAGTAAACGTGTTCCTTGAAGATGTCAGTGAAAGAGACAAACACATCCAACAGTTGGAAAAGGAAACGCAAGATGCGCTAGAGGCCATCACAAGTTTGCAAGTCGTCATCAATGACTTACAAATTGAAGTCAAAGATTTAAGAGGAGTAACAGATATCCAAGCAAGCAAAATCGAACGCGCTAAAAAGCAAAAAACGTCGCTACCAACAACACCAGTAGTCCATCCAGAAGAGGAAGTGGCTGCACTAAAGAGGGAGCTGGAGTTAGAAAGAAAACAGCGTTTAATGATTGTTGAAAGTGCGCTTAGAGCAGAAGGTGAACTACAAAGACAAATTTCAGATTTGCAAAGTGAACAACAACAAGGACCAGCTCCTGACAGTGAAATGGAAAGCATTGTTTCCAAATCACTCAGGGAAGAAAATGAAAACTTGCACATCAGGATAAAACAGTTAGAGGAGTCGGCCGCTAAAAAAGACATGTAATTTCAAGCTCTACAAATCAATAGTAGAACAATGACCGCACAAATCGCAAGTCTACAAAGTGCACGGCAGCACCAAGGAAAGGGACGAGTGCACATGGAGCCAGTAACAACAAATTTGGCTAGACTCGCCGAAGTTTATGGGGGTCAAGATGAGTACGACGAAGATTTAGATGAACAGGAGACACATACGCAGACCGATCAAACCGGCTCCAAAGACCAAGAGACAGAAGAAGATTCAGTCACGAAGATGGAAGAGCAGAGGCTAGCCGAGCAGATGGAAAAGCAAACAGAAATGATATGGTACAAGGCTATGCAACTCGAAAAGGAGTTGCTACAAGGGCTTTCCAAATCGGGCAGAATCCAAATCGGGCAGCATAGCAGCAGAGCTACGGCAAGAATGGAATGCGCCTATGTTACCTTATGCTCTACTGAAGTATGAGACTCTAACACATCAACGGCAGCTCGAAAAAGAAGAACAAGTGCCAGTATTTGAAGGAGAAGTACAAGATAGGGAATGGCAAAACAGAATAGTGGACAGCCAGCCAAAGTGGAGGCGTCAATGGCTATTGGACCATCCTCATAACTTGATCCACTTAGTCAACGCACCGCCTGAGCTGAGGAATGACAGAACGTTTTGCCCAACTCCCCGAACATACACCTACAGCCAACATAAAGCACTACAAAGCAAAAATCCGACATGGCTGAATTATCTATTAATGCCAGGGCCAGCAGAGGGAGAGAGAATATCCGGTTCTTACATGGTGAAAACCCTGCAAGGCGCCATAGCAGAATTTGGAGGCTCTCCTGACCTATCCTGCAAGATGCTATGCAAAATAGCTCGCACATTTTTGGCCTGTCTCACAACCTTCTCAGAAAGCTGGACATCAGAGTATATGCATACTGAAAGAAGCATCTCAGAATTGTCATACGATCTAAGTGGGCCACCGACAGAGCCAGTATTGTATCCTTATTTCAAACGGCTGATGTTTCTGCCAAGCTACCATCTCCAAACATTTGAAGAAGCATTTTACACGGGCTTCTTCATGTATAAGTCAAAAAAAATTGGCCCATTAATGGCCAGTAACTCTATGCGCTATGATGCGTTTCTACAGCAAATCACTCAAGAAAGGCGACAACGACAATAAAGACAAGGACGATCATGTCGTGGTAGACATGGACTAGGAGGGGGGGAGTGTTGGAGCCCCATTGGTCCAACTGTTGTAATGAGCCCATTTGTAAAGCATATCAAATTCCATTTTTTATGTCAAAGACGTCTTATCAGTTTGATCCATTCGTCTGGATTATGTAAATATTAGTCAGTTAGTCAGGACTGAGATTTATTCCCACTTTTGTAATCATGAGCAAGAGAACCCCATGTACATTTTCTGAGCTAAGGTGACTAAAGTATAAAAGTCACCTTAGAACCATTTTTTTCTAATAACATTTGAATTAATCCTGTGTCGTACGAGTCTGAGAGAGAGAGAGAGAGTGAGTGTGTCTTATCCTCTTCGCTACGTGCTTCTCCCTCACCGAATTCACGACGCGACCACACCACCGTGATAGTCTCTCCGAGAGCTACGCGCCCACGCCACGCATTTTCCATTTTGAGTTGATCGCGATCGATTCTTCCTCGAGCTTGTTTTGCTTGCAAGTAGCACAAACGGTGTCTGTTTTCAATAATCAAGTGCTTCATGGAATGAGAAAGAGATTAGCTACACATAGATACTGATAAACTTAAGTTTCTCCCACTTTTGGATTATGACCTGTTTGTCTATCGCGACAGCATTCGAGATAGCTAGGGTTCAAATCTAGTGAGATTAGACTTATAGGTAAGTATGTCCTAGTGAGAGGATGGTGCCTAGTAAGTTTGATGCGATTCTGAGTTCATTGGACGTGTAAATTGTGTTGTGAGAGTTAAGGGATAGGGTGGGTTGCATTCTACTAGGGTTAGTGATTGATGCATCATAAAAGTGTGTATGTGTAGATTGGTCTCAGCCTGACAAGCTAACGAGATTGCCTACGTGCACCTACGGGTTAGTCGTGTCATCGGATGATAAGTATGTTGTCTGTGTCGTGCTCGTGAGTATGAACAGGGGAGTAGTTAAGCCCTAAAACACAAGCTAATTATAGCAGATAAAGGAAAGGAAATGAATTAAAAGTTTCTAAATAAGGATCTCGTGGGAACAACCAGATGAATTTCCCTGAATGAGGGTATGCAACAGATTGCATGATGCTTGTTGTTTGATGATGTCTTATAGACTACTGTCTTCCTGATTTTGTAGTAGTTAAGTATTACCTCGGGAAGGGATTTTCATGAAATGGTTCAGTCAGTGGGTGGATCCGGAGGGTCAGATGGCCGGATGTTGATTTAAAAATTTTATGTTAAACGCTATAAATATGTGGGATAAAAAAGGATAATCGAGGACGAGCGAAACCAGGTAGGATTGCAAGATCCCTCTTCTTAGGGGAAAGTGATAACTGCCGTGCCTGCTTGTCAGGAAAAGGGGTTATCGCCATGAACCAAGGGAGAACAAGAAAGCAAGAGCAGATCCTCAGGTTAAAGATCAAGAGAATCAAGACTAAGGACCACGATTTTGGGTGCGGAAAGCTATCAAGGACAGATTGATTATGAGAAGCGGATAGAATCATTGAATGAAGGGATGCACCCCCTTGGGTTGGCATTCGAGATAGGCCGAAGTCGTGTCTAAATGTCGGTCCCAAGTGGGAGGGATACTTGCATATAGATCTACGTCATTCCCTGGAACGGTCTGGAGGACTGAGGGAGGTGAGTAGGGTCAAGTCTGGGTATGGCCCTCTCAAGTGGTATCAGAGCCCCAGAAGGATGTACCCCTTGGGTTGGCATTCGAGATAGGCCGGAGTCCTGTCTAAATGTCAGTCCCAAGTGGGAGGGATATCTGCTGCTGCAGATAGATCTACATCACTCCCTGGAACGGTCTGGAGGACTGAGGGAGGTGAGTAGGGTCGAGTCTGGTTATGGCCCTCACATATGGCAAGCCGTAGGCAAAATCCCAAGAAGAAACGCCACATACACAAGTCGTTTCTGAAGTCAATTTGCGTTTTTCTATAGAAAAACGCAAACGAACTTCAAAAACGGCTTCAACACTTGCCCAAACCATCAATAGTTGATTAGGTAAGCTTTATGCAAAGTCAATAATGCGTATGGCAAGCCATAGGCAAAACCACAAGAAGAAACGCCAAATACATAAAACGTTTCTGAAGTCCGTTTGCATTATTCTATGGAAAAACGCAAACGAACTTGGGAAACGGCTTGTGCGCTCGCCCAAACCATCCATAGTTGATAAGGTAGGATTTGGGCAAAGTCAAGAGCACGTACGGCAAGCCGTAGATAAAACCACAAGAAGAAATGCAAAATATACAAGCCCGTTTTCAAGTCCGTTCGTGTTATTTTACAAACCCACAAATATAGGCTTTGACCAATAAAGACATGATTATAACCCGGTGGTCCATGCACCTCTAGACCAAGGTGTGCGGGGATTGGGCATCACTAAAGAAGGTGAGGTAGTTTACACTATCTATAGATACAAGGTTAAAGAGATTCTATTCTCCCTATAGCTTTAGATTACTGTGCTCCTTACTGTTAATTTATTGTATCATCCAACAGATCAATTATGGACGATAGGATGGTGTGTCCTTTTGTGCGATGCAAGCACCAGATCTTTCAAAAATGAAAGATATGTGAACAGCACATACGCAACAATGGTCTCTTCCCTATAGAGAAACTACAAGACCTGCAATTTTGATCTCATAATCAGGAGGCAGTCGATCAACCCCCACAAATAGATATTGTTCCAACTTCATCATAGAGAAGACGAATGTCGAATGAACCACCACCAGTGGATCTACCCCACGAACAAAGAATGCCACAATCCAAGAAGCTGAGATGGATCAAATGTTCGATGTGTTTTTTGATATGGATCCGGTTATTGAAAACCAAGGTGGAGAAAACATTCAAAGAAACAATGTCGATCAACCTCAGTCATCACGTCCACACCGATGACATGAGAGTGACATTGAGCCAAAAGGTGAGATGATGCGGACCCTTGCACGGATGCCGCTTTACAATGGTGCAAACATTTTAGTTCTTCATACATCTTTGGCACTGCTTAATCTGCAATCTATTTATGGATGGTCTAACATGAGTGTCACAGATCTTTTCAAGTAAATATACTGTATATTTAGCATGGACACAAAATAAAAACAAATAATTGTGGCTTTTAATGTGTTGATGTATTGCCAGGTTGCTCAACGAGCAAATTTTGCCAGAAGGCAATCACATGTCCCCTACCTGACCTGCTACCAAAAAGCTTCTTACCAGCTTGGGCATGGATTATCATAAAATCCATGCATGTCCTAAGGATTGTATGTCCTTTGAAAATGAGTATGTAGATCACGTACGGTGTCCTAAGTGTGGATTAAACAGGTATAGAGAGGATACACAAGGCAAATCTGTCCCTACAAAGGTTTTCAGACACTTTCCTATCATTCCAAGGTTAAAGAGCATGTTCAGGAGCAAGTCTATAGCATCTTTGATGACATGGCATATCAACACTAGATCCACAAATGATGTGATGTGGGTGCCTGTTGACTCTTGTGCATGGAAGCATAGAGAAGAACAATGGCCTACATTTGCGGAAGAGCCTCATTCACTTTGTTTTGGTTAGCAATAAATGGAGTAAATCCATTTGGATTACGTAGTTCATCATGGATCACATGGCCTATTTGCTTGGTGAATTATAATCTTCCTCCATGGCTGGCTATCAAGAAGGGACATCTGTTATTGTCAATCATTGTCCCAGGAAAGTACAAGGCAAAGAACATGGACGTCTATTTGGCACCACTTATAGAAGAGCTTCAAATATTATGGACAGGGATTGATGGGTTGACATGTCCCAACCGATTGGACGATGACTTGCCACGTGCAAGGCATTCTCATGTGGACCATGCACAATTGGCCAGGTTTTTGTGAGTGTTCAGGTTAGTATAATGAAACCTTCACCTATATACAAATCTTAGTCATCGCTAATTGTGCCTTGCTAATTTCTTTCTTTATTGTCTCCAGGCTTGAGCTACTCTGGCAATCATGCATGTCCAAAATGTGGTCCTCGACTTGTCTTTCACCGCTCTGATTACCTAGGCAAGACAGTCTACGAAGATCATGATCGATTTTCTCTTGAAGGACATGAGCTATGTGGGACAATGTCATAATAATTAATATCTAATTCTCCTAAATGATTTTCTCATGTTAAACTGATCATTTAATATGGGGAAGTGCCAGGGGAGAAAAAGCTAGAATATTGGTTAAGCTAGCAGACCCGCCACACTAGGGATCTAAACGAGGGAAAATAGGGATCCAAAGGGGGGCCATCTGCAAAAGAGCCATGTGCAATAATGGGCTTAAAAGACCCTAAGGTTCAGCCCATTAAGACTTCCAAAATGCTAAGGTTCCAAAATTCAAAGGTTGTTTCCAAAGGTCCAAATTTGGGAAAATTGGATGCTTTGTGTGTGCCCCAAAAGTCTTTAGCAATCCCTACATAGGAGGGGACGAGCCTTGCTTGTAGGGAATGAGAGATAAAGTCACACACACACACACAAGCTCCCTTTACACAAAGGGAATGAGGGACACATGTCAGCTCCCTAGCTCATATGCCCACAAGGTGTACCCAATTCCTATTGGATGGCCTTGGAGGTGGACCAATGAGAATTAGGCTAGAGTAAATCTAGTTTAATTAATTTAAAAACACTTAATAAAAGAACCAATGAGAATTAAGCCCTCTAGAAGACTATTGGACAGTCTCCCAAGGGGTCCAATGAGCATTTAGCAACCCAATGGCTTGCATGATTCCTATTGGCTAGGAGGCAAAGGGGTCCAATGAGAGTTTAGTTGAATTATTAAATTACCTAAATCTGTCACAAAAGGGGAAAGGGGGACACATGTCAGAAGGCTATCACGTATGCTACTTAATTGTCATTGGCTAGCCCTAGAGAGGTCCAATGAGAGGGTAGCATGAGCAAATAGCAAGAGGGGTCGACCAAGAGAGAGAGGGGGCTTATTTTTGGAAGGCATTATCACACACACACTCACACAATCTCATGTGTGAAGTAAAGAAGACTCTCTCTCCTTCTCAAGCTTTAATGGAAAGCTTATCACCTACTCCAAGATTGTGAGAAGGGAGGCCTACACCAACAACTCTTGGCTTTGTGATGCATATCCAACCAAGAGCCAAGCTTCAATGCATGCTCATCTCCTCTACCATGCTAATTACTAAGCTAAGCTATGCTAATATGAGTGATTATGTGAGGAGATGTACATCTTTCTTGTAAGAATACTCCTTCTTCCTCTCAATCTACTCTCATACCCCTCTAGCTCTCACCATCTTCGAAGGTGTGTGAGGTCTTGGGTCTAAGACCGGAGACAATTGATGTTGTCGTTGATAAGTGTTTTGCTTGGTGCATGAAGCTTTCATCTTCATTGCACTAGCTAGTCTTGAAGGAACACACAGAATTATATTGTACAATGTCTCTCTTGATGGGAGAAACCATAATACAAAGCCTTTTGGAGGGGGGACCGGCTCCATGTAAATCCGGTCCTCAACTGTTGTCAATAGCTTAATTTATCTCTCTTTTGAAAGTATTGTTCATGCTATCTAACTAGGTGTTATGATTTTAATTGATCTCTCCACCCAAGCACTCTTGTAATTCTCATTAGGAATCTATTCTAATGAAATACCCACTATGTTCATGCTAATTTCTGCTACACACAAGTATTTAGGCCATTAAATGTTACATTGGTATCAGAGCACAAGGTTTCTCTTTTCTTGCTCAAGAAGGGAGGTCCTCAAGCTAGCTATAAATGGTTGGTATTATTAATTGCCTGTGAGTAAGTAGAATAGGGATTTTTCAACCTTGTAGTGTGCCTGCCTTCATGCACTTAACGGGGCATCATCGTCGACAGCTATGGTCTTAATAGTGGAGTCCTACGGGGCTTGCCTATGGCTTAACCACTATTGAGCTATTAGAAGCTTGACAGGAGCCGGTGCTGTTTTGGTGTTGAATGACCCTCTCTTCTATTCCTTGCAATTAATGGTATTCGAGCCACGGGTACAGTAGCTTGAGTGCCTTTTCTAAAGGGGTAAATAAGCGTAGCAGCTAGGGCTTGAAGTGCCAAAGTACACCTAAAAGTTTTTAGAATGGCTGACAATAGTAAAGAGAGTGAAATTAATGTTGATAACTTTGATTTTGCTAATGAGAAAGCTACTAATGATGCCCCGATGCTTGTTAACTATCTTGTTTCTAGGCTTCAACAAGCCATGGGCAATCCATCTCTCCAAAGTGAAGTGCAACGACAGCTCCGTGCTCATGGGATTCTCCAAGCTCACCACCATGACGAGAGAACATCTAGGAAGCCTCCTTGTGAGACTTCCAAAAGAGGTCTCTCTCCCATTCCAGAAGAAGAAGAGAATCCATACGAAGGGCTCAAGAATTTACTTCTTGATGATGCATCTCCTTCCCAAAGGAGAACTCAAGAGCCTCCACCAAAGGAACGAGAAAGAAGTGAGTCTCCCGTCACCTCGGCAGAGATGGCCCCATGAAGACGGCGAGCTAAACGCTCTCCATCACCACCAAAGCGGAGAAGACCATCTCACCCTTCTCCACACCATAATTCAAAGAGGGATGATAAAAATCAAGAGAAGAAAAAGGCGAGAAAGAGGACACCCTCTTCTCCATCTTCTTCATCCTCTTCCTCTTATGAAAGTGATGGTGAAGATGACGAAGATCAAGACAAGAAAAAGGCGAGAAAGAGGTGACCCTCCTCTCCACCTTCCTCAAATTCTTCACCTTCTGAAGAAAGTGATGGTGCAACCTTTGAACCATCAAAAAGAAGAGGCCATAGGAAATCCTATGCCGCGTGGAAGAGGTCGTCCAAGCTCAAGAAGCTCAAAGAGGGAGGGAAGAGCATCTCTTTCCTTAACTATGATGGCACCTTTGGTGCTACGGACAAAGTCTTCGCCTTTATCCAACAATTTGATGCGGCGTTCACAGATGAGGGCTTCACGGAGTCCTCTAAGCTACGCCATGTAGCTATGCACTTTCAAAAGTCCTCCAGGCAATAGTGGTCTAGCCTACGAGCCAATGGTGAAGCTCCACGAACATGGAAAGCTTTAAGAGCTTCCATTGTGAAGCAGTTTTTGGCCACCAATGCCAATGACAAAGTACTCACCGAATGGCGAAGCTTAACGCTCTCTCCCTATGAATCCATCCACAAATATGTAGACAAGGTTTGGGACCTACAACTCAAAGCCACTGTCTTCAAAACGTTGGATTTTGGAGAGCAAAAGCAACAATTTTGTGCGGGCTTAACCGAAGAAATGGTGGAGTATGTTAAGTCCCAAAGGCCACGTACCATATCGGCGGTAATACACCATACTATGGTGGCCTCTCGAATCAATTTCCAAACGGGGGCTAAAAGAAATAATAAGCCCACTGAAAACAAGGGTTCCAACTAGCCTAAGGGGAAGGACAATGTCCAAAAGTCTCCTAAGGGAAACTCCAACAAAGCTAAAGAGAAGGGAGTTTACAAGGGTAAAAACAAACTCTCTCCTGAAGAGTTTGAGCGTTATCGCAAGGATAATCGGTGTTTCAAGTGCGGCGAACAAGGGCATGCGTACCGCGCTTGTCCCCAAAAGAAAAACCACCATGATCCTCCTACAGCTACCTTGGTTGAAATCCAAGAGCAGGAGACTCACCAAATTCATCACAAAGGATCTCCTTTATGCCATGCTTGGGGAAAGGTAAGAGAACATGATGCTTTTATTCTCTTTGACCCTAGTTCTACTCACAATTTTATATCTATAGAGTTGGCCACCAAGCTAGGCATACAAGCCTACGAGATGGTAGATGTCCTACCTGCAGACAGACAGTGCTTTCAAGGGGCAAGAAGCTTTAGTCACTCCCTTAATCGGGAAATTGAGGCTTCATGTCCAAAGCTATGTGGACAAAGAGGACTTCTTTATCTCTCCTCTCAAGCATGAGGATGTAATCCTAGGGGCACTATGGTTTGACCGCCTGGCTGCCAATGTTAAATTCCCTGAAAGGAGAATCTCCTTTAAGTTCAGGGAAAAAGACATGTATATAGATGCTAAGCAAATGGGTAACACTATCCCCATTGTACATACACCAGCTTTCAACAAGTCAATAAAGAGCTCTATTTCTGTGTACATGATTTTTGTTAAAGATTCTCAAAATGAACCTAATGCTTTAGCAAAAGAAAATAAAAGCAACCAAAAAGAATTAGAGTTATCCAATTTTCTCAAGGGGTTTCAATATGTCTTTATTGACAACATCCCATGGGAGCTACCTCCTAAACGAGGTAATGATGACCATGCAATTGAACTTCTTCCAGGAAGTTCACCGCCTAACAAACCTCCTGATAGAGTTTCTCAAGCTCAACAAGAGGAGCTTATGCGGCAAGTGCATGAGTTAGTTGAGAAGGGCATGGTTAGACCTAGCTCATCTCCATTTTGCTCACCTGTGCTATTAGTGCAAAAGAAAGACGGCACATATCGTATGTGTGTCGACTATAGAGCACTAAATAGGATCACTATCAAAAATAGGTTTCCTGTTCCACGGTGTCCTGCCGTGGCACGTACATAGTGTGAAATAAAACATTCACCTCACTCTTGACAATTCTCGATGTATGCAAATAAAAGCAATCATGTACATATTGTGATATATGTTGAAGCGTCTACTGTAGTCATTATCATGTACATACCTATCCGGGGAGTCGTGGCCCTGGATGTGGCCGATTTGCATGCTTTTCCACTTGATAAGATGCTTAATTTGGTTTGAAAATGTACATAGTCCAAGTGTTTCATGGTGGCACACTCATTTCGCCTACAAAGACTAATGCGAGCAAAACCTGCCAAAAATAGCAGCTAACAGGTGTCGTTGTAGAATTGCATGGAAAGTGACCCAAAATGGTATATGTATGAAAAATCATGCTTATCTATGCTTTTTATGCTTATGCGAGTGATCCCACAAATTTAGGGATTTTTCTGACTCCGTTTGGGATTTTTCGCATCAAAAATAGCATTTTTTGGGTCAAAAATGAGCTGAAAATGGCCTAGTTTTGGTCCAAAGTGGCAAAATGGCCCAAAAATTGACACATCAGCTCATAATGCCGTGGGGAAGAGAGAGAAGGGGGATTTTTACAGAAAAAACCAGCAATTTTGCTCTACTGTGTAATTGCTTCCATGGTTGCTCAATCTATGTGTAAGCCAGTCCTACCTCTTCGAAATCTTGTATCTGGGCTAGTGAGGGAGTGACTTAGGGTTTTCCCTTATCAAAATGGTGTGTGGGCTTCACTTTTGAAGCTCTTAAATCTCTGCAAATTCAGAAAATGGTCGCCATGAAGGTGGAAGCTCGTGTATTCCTTTCAGCTGTTTGATGTTACGACTACGTAATTGGGGGCGAGGCTACATGATACCATGAAAGAGGTTTGGGTTTTGATTGAGAATTGTGCTTGTATGATCATCGAGGTTTCATGGCTGAAACATTAGTGTTTTTCAATGGTCTTTTTAAGTGAAATTGAATGTGATTTTATGATTCTCTCATCATACTCTCGACTACGAAAACAAGCAATTTCCAAGCACGATAGGAAAGAGGGTTTGTGACTTTGCTATTATGAACCCTCTTACATTCTTTGTCACCCTTAGAAAGAGGGTTGGTGATTCTCCATAAACGCTTTCTTGCAAAGGGTTTGTGACTCTCATCACGAACTCTCACAGCTAGAGGTTCTGCACCTTCCTAGCTAGACCGCACACTTTCTGACATTTCTTGTGAACCCGACGCAAAGCAGCTAGGGTGGGGGTTCAAATACTTGTTTTGAAAGATTTAATTACAAATAATTAAATCTATGTATCAACAAGAGCAATAATGCATGCGTTTTGATCAAGTCACAATGCAAATGTTTCAAGCGTTCGCCATGTTTATGCAACAACAACAGGCTGCAGAAAGAAGGGAGGCGTCAGCAACAAAAGCCCTTCAAGCTATTGTGAACAAAATGGACCAATTTCAAGGGAAAGATGACACAAAGTTTCTTCGTGGTTATGTAAAGGAGATGGAGCTTCAACGAGTTCCAGAGGTGGACATGATTCGTAGTTTTGAGCTTGTTGTGGTCCCCGAGATTAGAGACCATGTAAGGGGAATCAGGGAGGAGCATGGAGAAGGTTGGGAGCAATTTAAATTAGCCTTAAAGGAGGAACAATTCATGGAGGACTCTGAAAGGGTTACAGTGTACCTTACCTCAAGGAGCAACAAATTCAGTTGCACATATGATGAATGGGATGAACAAGGTTCTACGTGACTTCATACCTCAAATCACAATGCCATTTCTTGATGATGTGCCCATCAAAGGATGTGAAGACAAAGATAAAGATGAAGCTATTGTTATGGAATTGATATTTTATTATTTATTGCAGCTGTGAGAGGTGGAAAAGACTGGACCAAGCTAGGCCTATGCGAATGAAAGTATATACATTGTACATTTTATTATTCAAGTGCTCTTTTATGAGATTTGGCCATTTATGACTGGCCGGCCAGTTTGTACTCACAATTGACCATTTAAGAAATCTATAAAACAAATACGTGCAAGAGGGAAATGGTCACTCTTGCACGGGGGGAGATTGCACCCAGTGTCTGTGTTTTCTTCTTTTCTCTCATCTCTTCTCTCTCGTCGTGCTAGGCATAGCACTCCGCTCTAGGAGGTACGTCTGCACGTGCTCTCTCGTTCTATCATGCTCTCTATCTCTCTCTGTTTGCATACGTCGGGGTTATGTGCTATGCGAGTCAGCAGGTACGTAGATTTAGTCTTTTTATGTCTTCTTATGTTTTATTTTCCAGTATGTTGCAGGGCAGCCATGCTCCCGTCTGCAGCAGTGGTATCAGAGCTACAACTATGCTCTTGGGCTCACAACAATCATAGCTATGGAGATGGCCGATATCAAAGATGAGTCACGTTTACCTTAAACTTAATCTTTTTCTTGTTTGAAGTTAGATGTAGGTTAATGTTTTTTTTTTGTATTTCCTAAGATTGCAAATGTGCTTGGATTGTTTAGTAATTTTGGATTATCATGGTTGCATTAAATTTTTTTTAAAAAATTACTTAGCAACTACAGTGGATTTTTAGGTTAGTACGATTAGGAGCCTAATTATGATTAATTTTGGTATAGTAATCAAGCAAAGAGATTCATGTGAATTATCTCATGGAAGGTAATAAAGATTTACGCTATCGTATTTAGATGTATGAGTGAGATTTAGAATATAGGTAGAAGAATAAGGAGAAGCAACGACGGCGATAGAATGTGGAAATGGTAGATTGGGTACTTTGCAAGATTCCTTGGGCCTGTCTTTCGGCCTCACAGGAAAGAAACTTTTGTCCTTTGCTGTGGGAAATAACCCCATAAGCCCACATTAAAAAAATAAAAAAATAAAAAAATCAATAGTTTCATGACAACCTTCTTCAATCTGTTTATGGCGGCAATGGTCGATGAATGGAGTGCAATGGTACCCATAGCTCAGACAAACTTTCTCTCTCGCATCTTACTCTCACTATAACAGTGCTGCCACTGCTTTTTGGTGCCGCTTTCACCATGAGAGCCGCTACTCGACTCGCTCTCTCTCTCTCTCTCTCTCTCTCTCTCTCTCTCTCTCTCTCTCTCTCTCTCTCTCTCTCTCTCTCTCTCTCTCTCTCTCTCTCTCTCTTTCTCTCTTTCTCTCTCTCTCTCGGGCTACTGCACTCATACACACAGATTACTTCTCTCTCACTCTCTCTCCTCCACTAGCCGCCATGCAGCCTTTGCGGATGTGGTCACTTAACGCACATCAGCCACTCCGCCGCTCTCTCCTTTTCCTCACCTAACAACCACCTGCACACCCTTTTTGTTGCATGGTATGCTTGCCAACCACACACAGCTTCCCGCTCGACTCTCTGCAAACCAATCGTCCCACTCGCTACGCCCATGCCTACCCCAACCAGCTCTTGGCTCACCATGAAGCGGCCGATAGCCGCTCGTCCACATTTTTTTTTAATCGCCAGCATGCAGCGAGTGTTGTTGCGTCGTTTTATTTTTACCACCCAATCGCCTGCTTTACCTACTCACACCCACCTTCCTTTTGGCATGCACACGCAGCTGCATTAAGCCCATTAAGCCCACCTGCAACCCTTCAATCCTGCACCGCTTAGTACTCTCGGATTTGACGGCCTGCCCTTCTTTGCCCTGCTCATCTTCCTCACCGGCTCCCACGACTGCCTCCTCTCTATGACTGCATTCTCTCTATGACTGCCTCCCACGACTGCATTCTCTCACCGGCTCCCACGACTGTAGATTCTCCAGACCTGTCGCCATCGCAACTCCATCCATGAGCTCAACTCGTGCCCCCCCCAGAGTTGTGGATTACAGGCGAGAGAACACCCGGGACAGATGGAGAAGGCTCAACCTCAGTCGTGATTTGTAGCGAGAGTGAGCAAGGAGTTCGAGGACACGGGTGTACACGCAGTTTGTTGGGAATCCAGTCGCCTCACAATATAGCAGTCACAAAGGCGCACATCAAATAGGCTCGCATGGAGTCGGCTGCACCCAGTCTTCGGTAGCTGGCCGTTTTTCAATGACGACGATGCTGTTGATTTTTTTTATATATAGCTCTATCTTACTTCATTTTAATTTGTATCCGCCATTGGATTAGATTCACACCAATTGTATCACTTTGGTACTGGTGCTACCCCTCATTTTTGCTTTCTTTTGGCATACAGAGCTCGTGAAATTTACAGGAATAACATGTGCCCTGCTCTTCGCACTGGGTTGGGCAAACCGTGGCGCCATGTATCATGAAAGCACGAGAGCGACTCTCCATTATTACGCAAATGGCCTAAGTGTCGCAGCAAATAAAGCATTAATCTGTCTTTGGGACTCCAAAAGCACAAGGATATGCCTCACAAAGGGGGGAAAAAAAGAAAAAAAAAGGTCTGCATCCACGCGATGAGAAGACCCAGGCTCGGAGAAAATCTCAGGCAAACACCTTTGGATAGAGCACACATTCACAATATAGCTTTCCGCATTGCTATCGATTTGTACCAACCTGCTCTTCCCCTTACACTAGCACCCCAAAGTTGCTCATGACCTGCCACAAAACCCCCACTTATGGTAGTTCGAAGTCGTCTACTCTCTCCCTCTCGCCCCCACTTTCTCCCTCTCCCCTAGCCCAATCTGACTAACTATAGAGGCGGTACTTGATGCAGCTCTTCGATGACCACTGTAGCTACCTACTGCAGCAAACATTGACGCAGCTCTGCAACGATCGCTTTCTGCGACACCACCCACTGTGGAGCACCATCGGGCATTCACGACAATGATGATGATGGTTTTAACATGCAGATTTTAGGTTGTTGCCTTAGTTTCACACTTCACTTTGTTTTATTTTTATACCTAGATATTGTAATTAGCTCCATCAAGATTGTATCATATGTAAGTTTGGCCTTTGAAGGCGATTAATGTAGCATTCTGATCCCCCCCCCCCCCCCCCCCCCCCCCGACGACAGTGGCAGAAGTACACACTGATGAATCTTTTCGACGACCCGTGCAATACTTTCTCGGACAACATTTCTCATAACAATCTTCCATTTTACTTCATTTTATTTTGTACCTGGATATTAAATTGGATCCACAAGGATTCTAGCCGATGGGTCTCATAAGAAATTTTGGCGATGACTAACAATTCATTCCTCCCTCTCTCTTCACCCCCCATTGCATTTTGGTAATTGCAATCAATAGTGTTATACTTTTTTACAGTTCTAGACTGTATTAGTAACATAATCAAACAATTGAATTTATCATTCTTATTGTACTTATTTAAAAAACCATCTAAATAAATATATAGAGAAGAGAATGATTGTATACAGTTTTATATATTTGATGTTATTGGTTAGAGCTTAGATAAGTATTATGTCTATATAGTTTCTTAGTAAATATGTAGTTGTTTATCATATATCTAGTAAAATATGATTACTAATTCCAACTATGCTATTTTCAGCAAGCTGACAATGTGACCCATCTATCTTGGTTGCATTTTTGGTACACTATCCATGACCATTACATGTGACCACACAAACACACCTACTGTATGAGTGTCTCGTTAATGCGCAAACCGGCATCCCTACTTGTGCGATCTTTATTCTTCTATTTCAACTAATTACACATTAAATTCCCTTAATTTTGACTAACAAGGTTCTACCTCGTGTGGTTTTCATTATCTGACTTCCAAGGAATTATTTAGCCTAGTTTACGTAATTTGTACACGCTACAGTCTCTTATACTACGTACCTAGTACAACTTTTAAAGAGGAGCTTAAGTTTTTGGTCTTGCCATGCATTTTCTTGCTGCATATTCTTTTACATACTTTGACGTCTAACTCAAAATGTCTGATAGAGCAGCTAAGGTCAAATTAATTTTGCATTGTTTTCTGTATTTGTTGGATCCATCTATTGTTTATAGTGTAACATTTACATGATGACTAAACACTAGTCAACGACCTTTAAACAATAAAAATGGAAAAAATAATAATAATAATAATAAATTCTTTTATTAAGCATTTTTGAGACAACATTTTGCCATATCAAGAGGACTGCTTCATTTAGTAGATGTCTGTAAGTAATTCGTGTACTGTAATTTTGTCTCTTACATTCATCTATAAACTCAAATCAAATGTGGCTCATACATTTATTAAGTTAAAACTGTAGAAAATTTCTTTTCCACTCAGTTGTCTCACATTTGTCTCCGTTGTATACTAATCTCTTGTAGTTGTCAAGTTCATGACTAATTATTAATCCCACACTACCACATTTTGGATATGTTACCTATACTTTGGTCTAAGTTTGCTAGTTGCAGTTGTCTCCTACTTGTACCTCTCTCCCCACGCACAAAAATAGTACATATTTTCAGATGCAGTACATCATCCAGAGTCTAATGGTTTACAAAAAGCACACAGGTGAGTTCTCTCCACATTTTATTTTATTTTTTTATTTTTTTGGTTTTAAAAAATCTTCTCGTAAACACAAGCAATATGAAAATGCTATGATTTTTAAAGTCCTACACATATACCATTCCACAGAGAACAACACGGTTACAAAAATTCAACGCACATACCTTACTTATCAGCTTGATTACCATCTATTTTTTAACAGACATTATGGCTCTTTTTACTTACCTGCATTCTCTAACATGGTGTCAATACTTGTATTAAATGAAATTGCTATTGCGATCATTTCACATTGCGCTATGCATCTACTTACATGAGCCGAGGTGCTTCCACCAATGCATAATAATTTGTCAATACCTTTTTACTCAAGCTTACTCCAATGTGGTGTGAACGAGGTAGTACATTTTTTATGTTTTTATGCCTGGTCTAGTCCATTGGTCACATGCACACAGATTCGCCGATTTAGGCAGTGTGTAGGTACTCATCTTGGTGCAGATCCGCCGATTTAGGCAACACATTGATAAATTGTAGATTCATGATTTTTAAACTTATACCAAATGTAGATTCGCCGATTTAGGAAGCATTAGTGCAAATTCGCCGATTTAGGCAACACATCTTATTGGTGTAGATTCGCCGATTTAGGCAACACCGATCACAAAATCATGCTGAAGTGGCTGGCCACCACTGTAACTAGTATGATTTTGTTACCCGGGTACATAATGAAAGTGATTTGGATTTGGACTTATATTGTGGAATTGGAATTGGATTGGTATTTGGTATCTGGTGATTATTATGGCAGTGTTTATGTGATGAGACTTGACATTATGAGATTAATGATGAGTGTGACCAATGATATCCTAATTCATCAGGGTATGACATATACTGCTTATTCTAGTGGTATGGGACACTAGAATAGGTAGTATGTGGATGACGGTAGGCATAAGCTAATGTTGTTTAGTTTCACACATTTTTTCTTTTATTATGTGATGTTTTTGACACAACATACTAATCACTATTTTGACAAGTATTCTTTGTAGATTTTTATCTTCGCAACTGAGGACGGTTGCTTTCCAACGGAGAGGTATGTATGGAATTGATATTTTATTATTTATTGCAGCTGTGAGAGGTGGAAAAGACTGGACCAAGCTAGGCCTATGCGAATGAAAGTATATACATTGTACATTTTATTATTCAAGTGCTCTTTTATGAGATTTGGCCATTTATGACTGGCCAGCCAGTTTGTACTCACAATTGACCATTTAAGAAATCTATAAAATAAATACGTGCAAGAGGGAAATGGTCACTCTTGCACGGGGGGAGATTGCACCCAGTGTCTGTGTTTTCTTCTTTTCTCTCATCTCTTCTCTCTCGTCGTGCTAGGCATAGCACTCCGCTCTAGGAGGTGCGTCTTCACGTGCTCTCTCGTTCTATCACGCTCTCTATCTCTCTCTGTTTGCATATGTCGGGGTTATGTGCTATGCGAGTCGGCAGGTACGTAGATTTAGTCTTTTTATGTCTTCTTATGTGCTATTTTCCAGTATGTTGCAGGGCAGCTATAGATTCGAGGGGGTGCCGTAAGTTTGTTGCAGACCATATCGAAGATTGTGAGAAGATTTTGTCAAAGCTGGAAGAAGTTAATCTTACCCTGTCAGGGTAAAAATCTGTATTTGATGTTAATGAAGTGTTGATTGTGGGGCATATGTGTGGTCCTTATGGTAGAAGGCCTTGTCCAAAACAAATGGATGCAATCAAAAACATGAAAGAAACATGTACAACTATAACTGAAGTTCGAAGATTTCTTGGTGCTTGTGTCTTCTATCTTATTTGGATACCACATTATGCCATTAGGAAAACGATGGACTCTCCATGGGCCTTGTAAGAATCCCTAATTTAAAGGAAGCCTGCCAAGATTAAGGGGGACAAAGGCTTTGAATGGGGCTATTTTGGTAGGGTCTCCTCCACCTTTGACCCCTAAAAAGGTAGGGGGAAGGGGGGCGAGGGGGGGGGGGGGTAACCATTAAAAAAGTAGGGAAGGGGGGGGTAAACCATTTGAAAAGTAGGGGGTAGGGGGTCTTCTCTCTCTAACTTTTTGGCCAACTTGTAAGTGGCCTCTTAACTCTCCCATGCCACCTAAGAAAATCCGTGGGTCAAAGAGGTCAAAAAAATGACTATTTTCAAAAACTTTCAAAAAAACTCTATTCCCCCCTGAAACGTATCCCCAACATATACACATAATAAAAAAAAATATTTTTAAGTTAAATTACTCAAAATTCAACATTTTTTGACCCCCTCCAAACTTTTAGGAAATTCCCCCCAAAATTGAAAACTTTCCCTCCTAATCTAAGCTCCTCTCCTACACCCATCCCCTTTGCACCTGCACCTACTGCTGCACCTACACACCCATCTCTCCATCCTTCAAGCTCCATCTCTCCATCCTACAATGCCTCTTGATGACGTGACCAATGTCCCAGCAAGCTCTTCACGCGGTAGGTCTCCAGGGCTTTTCCTACGCCTACCTCAAGAGTATGTTCCGACAAAGAAAACATGCTTGGGCACATTACCTTCAGCCAACGAACGCCGCGCTCAAGGGGAGAAGAATGTGGATCTCTGGACAGACGGATGCTTGTATCCAAAGGATCCTTCTCTCAATGTTCATCTGTCTTTTATAAACATTCCATCACTGTTGCAATACGTTGGAAATGGAGAGAAAGGTTTGTTGGGCTACTGCAAGAGACTCAACAAACACGAGATTTCGCGGTCCGAGATCTACTTGCGTCATTGGCAGTTGCTCAATGGGAGTTTCCACAATCTTCAAGATCAGATGCAAACAGCTACTAGTGCGCTTGAGGAGGCAAAGAGCACCATCACAACCAAGGAAAATGTAATTAAAAAGCTTGAGGATACTCTTTCACACATGAAGAGTACTGCCATGGGAGGTAGGGTGAGGAAACGAGAGTTGTCCGAAATTCAGACTCTTGCACCACGTGGAGGTGCAAGAAAATGAAGCGTGACAGCTATGAGGTATGTTCTATCCCTCATGTTGTTTAAGTCTAATACGGCTCATCATTGTTGTTTTGGGCAATAGGAACTTCGTCCAAGAAACGTGCGGCGGCGAGAATGCGGAAGCTAGGGCTACTTTACTTCGTTCTTGTTTCAACAAAGAGGATTTTATTGGGATGATTGATGCTCCAGAGGCAAAACACTTGAAAGACGCAATCACTAAGAGAGTTCTTAGTGCTTTTTCTAATATTGTCACTGATCTAGATGTTCAGGATATTTGTGATGCTGTTGGGATTAGTACCAAGGGCTATCAAGCAATACATCAAGTGTTAAAAGATGCATTAAGAAGTCGAGGAGTCACGGAAAACCTATTCCCACTTCCTCACAAAGTGAAGATTGCCAAGAAGGTGTCAAATGAAGATGTTGTTCACCGATTAGGGGACTACTTGTATATTGAAGACACGATGCCTCTTCAGCCGCTCCGTAGCAAATCACAAGGAAGTAAGGGCCACGGGAAGGGAAGCGGTGCTGTTTCTAACAGTGTGTTGTGGACCAAAGGGTTTGTTTACACCAAATTCAACAATATCTTTGTGGACTTGATACGATTGCAACAGTCCATGGCTGTTTTCTACAATTTGAGTGATGCAGGTTAGTTTAGAGTTGCCTACATGCTCTATGATGTGTCATAACAAGCATTCTCAGGCTTTATGTTGTTGGCAGTTCTTGAAGGCAAGCTTGTGTTCGTGCTGAAGTTGGATGAGTGTGTAATTGTTACAGGGAGAAAGTTGGAGAGAATGAACATCACGCTTATGAATGAAGCCCTAGCTTTATGCCAAGCAATCTTGCAGTTCGAGTGAAGCGACAAAGCCCTCTTTTAGTGTGCAATCAGAAAAGGATATATGGTGGCTTGGTGCAATTGAAGTTCCGAAAGAGACACATGAAGTCCTTGCATGGATTTTCAGTAGAATCCCATGGGTCACAAAGGTCATTAAAGCTCAAATAAACGGTGAGAAGCTCATGGTTCCAGGACGTGGGGAGTTTGATGTTGAATGGCATTTAGGTGGTGATCTAAAGACCATAAAGTGCATGCTTGGATGCAAACAAGGTGCAAATTCTTTACTTCCCTGTCCATTCTGTACGAAAGGACACAAGACAAGTCGAGCAACTCAAGTGGAAGGTCAGGACGAAGATAATGATGACCATATAAATAGGGAGTGGCAAACTTTGGTTCTTTCATGTGATATGCTGCAGGTGCCCAATAGGGATAGCAAAGATCCTGGGTGGAACCCCATAATTCCCTTCTCCCTCAACAATGTTCACTTTTGTACATTGCATGCGTTTATGCGAAAATTTGATAGGATCCTAAAGCATCACATTGATTATGCTTTCACAATGAAGCCCCTTCAACGGTCAAAAGACTCCTTGCAGGGGGTGGAGACGCTCCTTTATGAGATTGGATGTCACCGATCAAGGGTGAACATTGTAGCAGAGACTTGTAGGGAGAAGACATATGAGGTGGCACAGAAGGTTTCCATAAATGGAGCCAAGGCACGTCGATTTTTCAAGAAGATGTCAAAGTCTCCAATGCAGATATCCAAGGCAAGTGTCGATCTAGCAAGTGAGAAGCGGTGGGAGTTGTGGAAAGATTAGTGTTCATGCACGACGGAAAAAGATCCCAATGTGGAGGTTGCTAACCAACGCAAGCTAGTATGGTCATCCTTTCAAAAGGTTGTGCAATTGATGAATCTTTCAAGCACCACCGTTGAGTAGCGAGAGAAGTTCAAGAAGGTGTTTTATGAATTCACAAAGGCCGCTAAGGACGGATGGTCTGAAAGCAAGATTACACACTACATGGTTTGTTTTAACGGACTTAATACATATGCAATGTTTGAAAATGCAACTTTTCTATTCGCTTATCTCCTTTTTGGTTGTTTTAGCACATTCTCTATGCGCATGGTGCATACTTCATGGACCACTATGGTTCGCTTGATATATGGAGTACACAAGGCATGGAGAAGTCCCACTATCGAGCAAAAGGAGTCTACTTCAAGAATACTCGGCATGGTGGTGGTAGTTCACACTCCAACTACCTCCAAGAGATGTTTAACTGGTTTTTTAGGCACACCTTTGGGAGAACTCGTACTATTGAGAAAGCAAGAGAATCGATGTTAGCAAAGCAGTTACGCAACGCTTCCCGTACTGCAGCATCCGAGAAGTGGAAACGCTCGCGAGCGTCCCTGGGCCATGAAGCTTGGCGTGCAACTAAATATCGAAAAGGCAGCATTTGGGCGTCGCGTCAGCCGTCCGCATGATCTAGGTTTAGTTGTTAAGTTCAATTGCTTTATTTGAGTTTCACTTAATTGTCCGCATAGTGTGAAAGGGCCCAAATCTCAAAAAAAACTATTTAAAGGTTGAAGGGGCTCATTTTGTCATTTTCCCTACTAGGTGCTACCATGGAAAGAACAAAACAAACGGCTATGATTGCATATCCATAGGGGACGGATGGCCAACGACTCAAAGGTACAGCAACAGAACATGGAACTTCACAAGCTCAAGGTGAAGTCCACACAGAAGAAGCTGGAGCTTCAAATTAGCATGGCCAGCCCTCTACAGCAGCAAAAGAGAGACGGAAGCATCGCCTTGTTGTCTATTCATCGGACTCCAACGATTCTGATGCAACAGGGAGGATGAGAGCGACCAGGGCAAAGAAACAAACAGCCAAAAGCAACCATCAGAAGGCTCCGAAGATACGCAAACGGATGAAGATGCCCCATGGGTTGGCGTCCAAATACAAACTTATCAGGCTCACATGTCTATTGGGGGTAAGACACTTCCTAAAGGGAGTGGACCTACACCATCACATCCGGTCAATAGTGAAGAGCACGAATCATATGGAGAGTGGGTGGAATCAGATTATGAGGTGTTGGAAGTGCCTGTGCAGAAAAAAAAGAGAAAGAGCATTGTCTACAAGAAGAGGAAGCAAGCTGCCCCGACTCGTGCCAAAAATGCACCTCCACATCGACCTCAGAAGGTACGAAAGCGCAGCCGTGCTTTTGCGGAGATTCGACACTATCAAAAGAGCACCGAGCTCTTGATTCGGAGGGCCCCTTTTGCAAGGCTATGCAGGGAGGTTTTTCAATTGTACAACACTCAGTTTCGGATGGGCGCCGTGGCCATAGAGGCAGTCCAAGAGGCAACAGAGCAATATTTAACTGGCATATTCGAGGATTCTAACCTCTGTGCCATCCATGCAAAGTGTGTAAACATTATGCCCAAGGATATGCAGCTTGCTCGCCGTTTGCGCCATGAGGAGTAGCTTGTAATTAGGCATCAACCTTTTTGTATTTAGGGAACTCCAAGATTGGGAAGAATTTGAATACAAGCGTCTTTTGATTGTATATCCCACTCTGTGCATTGTATTGGGAAGAATTTGAATATAAGCGTCTTTTATTGTATACCCCATTGCGCATTGTATTGTTTTAATTATGTACCATGCAATGTAGCACTCGTTCAAGTTTTGTCTACCTTCTATTGTATGTATGTAGCCATTAGCTTGTTATTGTGAAACATTGCCTACGTTTAGCACCTTGGCTAAGTGGGGCATGCACTTTCTGATGTATCCATGCTATGTGACTCACTATTGCATGGCAAAAACATCTACAAAGTGTTGAAAATGGCTTGGAATTCCCCCAAATTGGTTGCCACAAGGGCGCGCATTTGGGGCTTCCAGAGGCCTATGGATGGACATAATGCACGCCTTTGTGGCAACCTTTCCTAGTGCTTTCCAGACACTTTCCAGTGATTTCCAGACAATTTTGACAAGCAATAAGTATGTTTTGTTTGCTTCAATGCTTCAATTAGCATAGATGTTGCTGGCAATCATCCCCCCTTAGTCCATGTCAGTCCTATACTCCAAAAAGGGCTTAGATATTGCCACAAAGTTTACTCTTGTGGTTTGTTAATACAAATTTAGGTATCTGGGGCAAGATGGGCTTAAGGTTACCTGGTCACTCTATTTTGTAACTGGGTATGCTCCTATACTCCAAAAAGGGCTTAGATATTGCCACAGTTTACTCTTGTGGTTTGTTGATATAACTTTAGGTATCTGGGGAAAGATGGGCTTAAGGTTACCTGGGTATCCATGTCTTTCTCTTTTGCAATTGGGTATTAATGTGTTGTCACTCTGTTTTGTACCTGGGTATGCTCTTAGATGTGTCCAATTTCATCTGCCACAAGGGCGCACATTTGCACACTTCATCAGCTGATGAAAAGCCCCAATGCGCGCCCTTGTGGCAGCATATTTTAGGGACTTTCAAGCCCTTTACTAGGCACATACATAACTTTGGAAGCCTAGATATAACAAAGTATGCATTTTTTAAATTTTAATGCCTGCCAGACCCTTTAGTAGTCATAGGAGAAATTATGGTGCTTCTCACACACAATGGAAGCCCAACATATAAGAAATTCAAAACCTTGCAAGAAAGAGAGTCATAGACAGCAAAAATTAGTTTCATTAAAGAAATCAATGCTTTACATGATATCCGGCTTTTGCTTTAGGATCTTTCTAATTACAATTTTCTGGCGCTTGGCCTTTTGGGGTGGCTCCCTGTTAAGTAAAGTGGTTGTGATTTCTTGGGTGTCATTAACCCCTACAGCTTGGTTCATGCCGACATGGGCAATAAGGCGCCCGCGAAAGTTTACACCGAAAGTGGACATTGCAAAATCTTTCTTTACAAGCACTACAAGGTTGGCCGTTTGGGCAAGTGTTGTTAAACACAACGCCTTGGAGAGTGAATGGAGAGCAAAAATTTTGTAGCGACCATTGGGAGAGTAGTCGGCATGGACAAACACCACGACACCAGTGGGAAGTGTGACGAGGTAGTGAGCAAGTGCGGCTTGAGGTCCGAACGGCATCCTCCTCCCCCCTGACCGTTGCGCCCAGGCGTCAACCTCCAGAACATCCTGCAGAACATAGGTTTTCTGAGATATGGCACAGAATTATCATATAACATTAACAAAATCATTTGTAACAATCAAATGTAAGTGAGCATCTATACCTCTTGTCTACGATCCTCCTCATCGGCATCCATTAGGAGATTTCGGAGATCTTTTGGAGGGCCTTTTGGAAGAGAGAGGAAAATAAGCTCCTCCAATGAGAGAAGAGCCTACGCTACGTAGAAAAATAGATTGATATTAACAAAAATATAAAAGGTGTCCCTCTCCTCTTTTAATAATCTAGTGGTCCTTGAAGACGATCACTCTCTTTCATTTAATGCGAGCACCTTTTTCAGAAGGTAGATGCGGTGCATTTGATACGGCTTACATCATCACTAGAATTCAAAAAGTTACAAAACTATCAAGTGGTGGAAGATTTTGAAACTTTTGATACTGTCAATGCATTCGGAACGCCCAAATATCCTAGAAATGAATGTCCAATTGCCTGGTTCCGACATCCAAAGTGGCAAAGAATGTCAAAAACCCCTAAAAGAACATTTTACTAACAGCGCACGAGGGGGCATTCCAAAATTTTGGAATGCCTCACCGCGCGCCGTTAGTAAAAAGCCCCTTTTTTCCTCTTTTAGGGAGCTTTTTGAGAGGAAAATGTCAAAAAATCTCTAAAAAGGCCTCCATCTATCACATAGGTTTTTTCTTCATCATCTTAGCCTTAGAGATCATAATTTCGGGTCTATAAGAGTGAGCACGCACACCCATTGTTACAATTCTACAAAGTGCATTTTGATCACACACACACACATACACACACAGAGACAGACAAATATAACATACACACAAACACACAGAGACACAAATATAACATACACACACACAGACAGACACACATAGAGACACACACACTCACAAACACACAGACACACAAATATAACATACACACACATACACACACACAGCCCCTCTCTCTCTCTCTCCTCTCTCTCTCTCTCTCTCTCTCTCTCTCTCTCTCTCTCTCTCTATACTAAAGGCGCGCGTAGAGAGGCACAAATGGTGTGCATGTCTCTATGCGCGCCTTTAGTACTGTGCATCCACCAATGTATGTGTTTATGTGTGTATGTGTGAGTGTTATAGAGAGAGGAAGTAAGGCGGGGAAAGAGAGAGAGAGAGAGAGAGTCTTTCTGTTACCTTATACTAACGGCGCGAGGAGGTCTTTTTTGAGGTCAAAACATGCTCCACGCGCGCCGTTAGTAATGGGAGTCTCTCACTCTCTCTCTCTTTAAATATGCTAAGCTATAGAAAGGAGAGAGAGAGAGAGAGAGAGAGAGAGAGAGAGAGAGATAGAGAGAGAGAGCATGGTGCAAAACTGCAATAGAGAAACATGGGTAGGTTTTCTTGAAAGATAATTGTCCAAAAATCACTAAAAAGAGCTTTGTACTAACGGTGCGCAGAGGGGCATTCTAACATTTTAGAATGCCTCCTCGCGCGCCTTAAGTAAAAAGCCCATTTTTTGGGGTTTTTTGACATTTTTTGCCTCTCCGGATGTCGGAATGAGGCAAGTAGACATTCGATTTTAGGGTATTTTGGCATTCCGGACGCATTGGTGGTGTCAAAAGCCTCAAAATCTATCACTATTTGATAGTTTGTGACTTTTCAAATTTTAGTGATGACGTAAGCTGCCTTGAATGCGCCGCACCTGCCTCCTGAAAAAGACGCTCGCATTAAATAAAAAAGTAACCGTTTTCAAGGACGATTGGGAATATAAATCTACTTTTTAAAGTGTCTGGTTGTCCTTTTGGACGTACTCACAAGGTGCAAGTGCATTTTAAAAAAAGTTTCTAGAGAGAGAAATACAATTTCTTAGAAGGTGCAAGTAAAGATCCACGCTTGACTTCCCCTTTGGATCAAGCAAAACAGGTGTTGCAGCAGGTGGTGGTGAATCCACTCTTGTGCGTTTAGCCAAACCCATGGCTTGCACGGCCACAAACTCCTCCTCAGAGACCTTGGCCTGCTCGGCCGCTGCCACCTCGGCTTGTGCGATCGCCACTGTGTCCGCCAAAGTATTCCCCATGGGCAGTAGGAGATCATCGTCATGGGAGGTGGTGGTATCAAGATCAAACTTGCCATGGGCATCGAGGATGGCAAAACACTCATCCATGCGAAGCTCAAAGGATTTCTCCAGATCGTGCATAAACACAAACTCCTCCCCACCCACCACAATGGAGGAGAAGCGGGTAATCTCTACCTCAGGGATGGCGTCCCGAGTGGTGGTTCCTTCTGGGGGTCCAGAGGATGAACCGACTGATGAAGAGGCCTCCAAGAGGCCTTGAATCCCTACAGGGTAGGTCAAGGCAAGCGTCCTCTCCTCTGCGGATGAGTCAATGGCCGCGGGCTTGGGGTCCTTCACATCAGCCAATACTCCGCCGATCTGCAAGTGAGGTAGCACTACGTCAGGACCCGCTGGGCACTCGTGAAGGAGGAAGATCATTATGGCCTGAACAGAGAAAAAAGTGTTTCCGATCCTTCCCTTACGCATTGCTCGCACATCATCAGCTTCAAGCTGCACATATTGTCCGGCGGGTTGTTCTATGGTGGCAAAGCGTGCAAGCCGCTGATGAAATGGCATGTCCCCTTGGTAGATGTGGTGGAGAAGGCCTTCAGGGACCCATTGCCCTGGCCGGTTTGGTAACTCAACAATGAATCTCCCCATGCACGTGGAAATGTATGAAGTAATGTGCTCAAGAGATTGAGAGTGGAGGGTCAAGGTGGTTTCCAAATCGGGTTGGGTTGTGAAAAATGCCTGAAGCTCAGGGTGATTTGCATGCCCAACCTCAGTAAGGAATGCATCTAAAGCACTAGTAGCAGCCATTTCTTCTCTTTGCGTGATTGGGTATGCTAGGTCTCTCTGCAATGTTGGGATGAAAATGGTGAAATGAGGAGGTGGTCCTCCTTATATAGGCATATTCCATCTCGAAAAAAATAAAAAATATGCATTTAAAAAATAAATTTACACCACCTTAAAACTCAAGTACAACACCTTAAAACTTTTCAAAATCTTTAATAAAACATCCAATATATAAACGGTTAAAGTTACAAGCCAATTCACTTAGACAAGATGATTTCGTCTGTAGCTCAATCTTTGTAAACAAGCATAGTGGCCTCCATCCGCCTTCCAATCTATACAACCAAAAATGGCCAATCAAAATACAAAAATCCACAAAAAATAGGAAAAGGTAGCTAAGCAAGCACAAAGCAGACCTTGCATTGTTCTAGTTTGAAACTTGCATTACCGACATCCTCGAATCCCATTATGACAAAGTGTTCCTGAAGATTGGCAAGAGTCCAATGCGGATTCACTTCAACCACCTCCACCTCGTTATTGGGCATGCGGACATGAATTTCAAAGGATTGAATCTCTTCGGCTATCAGCTGCAAGGGTATCCATTTGCCACGTTTGTGCATCCACCTCTCATAGCTAAACCGTGCATACAAGGTGCACCTTGCTTTCAAATACCGAAGGCAAAGCTGTGTGGGGGACACATTGCACTTATAACGGTCACCATCATGTAAATCATCAACATAGCCCCAATTGACACCTAGAATGGTGTCCATTGCATCTATCTCAACTTCTTTGCGAACAAACATTGTTGGTGTTTCTACAATCGGCAGAGAGCGGAATGCATGCACAAACAAATGAATGGGACAATGCCAACTGAGACCCACCGATCTGGTTGCCTTACCAAACTTTAGGGACCCTTGGAAATCTTGCAGCACCTTGCGCTTGAAAGAAAGCAAAGCCCAATGGTCTGGAGTTGGCCGTTCTGCACTCTGCAATGAGGGTGTCTCCACAGTTTCTAACCTACCATAGCTTTGGCTTGACTTCGGCACCACGTACTTGTGGGAGTACATGAATATTCGCTGCTCGGTAAGTTTTTTCGATGAAACATTAGGAAACATAAGCTCCCCAATGTGAGCATGCACAACCATGAACGTGCCTGAGAGGCACTCAAGCGGCTGCTCCTCAACTAAGCTGGATGGAAAAACATCTTTACAAATGCCCTTAGTTAAACATAATGATCACATAAACGTAAACATGACATATGCATGGGATAGCTAAACCATGAAAACTTACAATGAGGTGCAAATTGAATTGAAGCTCTCTTGAGGTGGAGCTCAGCTGCACTGTAGACGTGTTACACGATGGCCACCATTCCGGACTTTGTTTCTTTGAATGCCAATAGCCAGCCCTGCCAATGACGTTCCAATACGCCTCGACACCGTACACGATGAGGTCCAGCACGTGACGGTTGCATGTAGATCCATGCACCCTTCTTGAATACTTGTGGGATCCATACCCCCTCTGAGTCTTTTGTGTTGTGCAACACAATCTCCTCTATCTCTGGTTTGGGCCGTCTATGCGTGGACATGCTTGGGAAGTTGGGCTTAGGAAGGGATTTGAAAGAGTTGAGTACTGAGGGGAGGGTGAGGTGAGCTGCCTATGGTGGCTATGGTGGCTTTGACAGTGGAGATAGAGAAAGAGGGGAGGAGTGAGAGGTAGAGAGGATAGTGGAGCTATGGGCTATGGAGTGTGGGACTGTAGAGGGTTGATGGAGGTGTGAGAGAAGGGGGAGCTATGGAGAGAGAGGAAGAGAGTGGTGGAAAGCTTTTGGCTATGGCTGCCTTGACTGTAGAGAGAGAATGGGAGGAGGGAGAAGAGGGAGAGTGTGGGAGAGAAAAGTAATGAGGGGGAGAGAGAAAAGTGGATTTTGGGGGGAAAATTTGACTTTTTTAAGTTAGTTTATGTTTTGGGGCAGTTTTGGAGGCAAATGGGTCAACTTTGAAACTTTAAAAAAAAAAATCAATTTTTAGGGTTTTTAAGCATGCACGTTTTTTTTTGGGGGGTCCCTCCCTCTTTTATGACACCTCTCTCCTCCTATTTACCCCCCCCCCCCCCCTAGCCTACCTCCCACCTCTCTCTAAGAACCAAGCATTGAAGAGGGAGACAATTAGGCTGCACCCCTACCATTCCTCCCCCTCTAGGTGATATCCCAAGAGCCTTCTCATTGGTTCTCCCTTAAGCCTTCACTAATCAAAAAGGCCCAAGGAGAGTCCATATTTTTCCTAATGGTACATGTAGCACATCCCCTTTATAGGTTGTTGAGAAAGAATCAGAAGTTTCGATGGGAAGAAGAGCACACAAAAGCCATGAGAAAGCTAAAGAATCTACTTCTTTCATCGCCAACCTTGAGAAAGGTGGGCTATGCATGTGAGAGACCTGTCATTGTGACAGTGGACACGAGTCCTACAGGGATAGGATGGGCAGTAGGGCAAGATGATGATGAAGGAAAAAGGTATGTGGTGAGATTTGGAGCCAAGATTCTGAGTTCTCGCCAACACGATTATGTACAAGTAAAAAGGGAACTATGGGGGGTGGTTACAGCATTGAGGTGTGACAAGGAGCACTTGATAGGGGCATCATTGGTTGTGGAAACTGATTGTTTGCCTCTTCTTGGAATGATCACAAACTGTTCGACTCCTGATATTGCAATGCTGCGATGGATAGCCTACATAAAGTCCTTGAATCCTGAGTTCAAGCATATTGCAGGGAAAGACAATCCAATGGCAGATATGCTATCTAGGGCAAGGTATGAAGATGAACAGAACATGATTATTGAGGGAGATGATGTAGGCACAAATTTTTACACTATTGATCATGCAAAGAGTAGTCATGCATGTTTTGTGTCTTCACTTGAGTCCTTTTCAGAGGAACTATATGAGGATGAATGGCTCTTGATAGGTCGCTACTTAAGTACTGTGCAAAAGCAGGATAATTGGACTAAGCAAGAATTTAAGAGGATAAGAAGAAAATCATATGGATACTTCTTGAGGGATGGCTACTTATGGAAGCATCCTAAATGAAGAGATGGAACACCATTGTGTGTAGTATGCGATAAGGTTACTCAGCAACAAATCATCAAGGAGTTCCATGAAAGTTTATGGGCAGGACATCGAGGTGTATGGGCAACATTTGCCAAGGTAAAAGAAAGGTATTGGTGGAAAGGGATGTATAAGGATGTGGCTAAGTTTGTGGAGTCTTGTGTGACATGACAAATTTATTCAAATGTACGGCATTGTGATGGACTACATCCTACTTATCCATTAGCCATCCATTACAAATGGTTTGTGGATTTGGTTACAATGCCTTTGGGACTTTGGCAAATGAGGTATTTGGTGCTTGCAAGAGAAGATTTGTCTAATCAAGTTGAAGGGTGAGCATTGAGGACAAAGTGTACACAAGCTGTATGTAAATTTCTTCTTGAAGATGTGATCTGTCGCTATGGGTGTGTGGGAAAGATAGCTACAGATAGAGGAGAATTGGATGCTGATGAAGCAAGGGAATTCTTCTCTAGAATGGGCATCAAACTAGCTTTAACTTGTGCTTATAACCCAGAGGAAAATGGCAAAAGTGAAAGAGGACATCCTCCAATAATCAAAGCTTTAGCTAAGTCTTGTGAAGGGAAGCTTGTAGAGTGGCCAAGGTTACTGCCATTTGCATTCTGGGCTGACCGTACAACACATAGTTCAATTACTGGCTATATGCCTGTTGAATTGATGTATGGTCAAAAACCTGTGATGCCAATTGAAGATGTAGTTCTTACATGGAATGTATTGCCATGGGAAGATGGAATGAGTAGAGAAGACCTTCTTGCATTGCGCATACGGCAATTGTAAAGAAGGCCTGAAGACATTGAGCTTGCAAAAGCTCGACTAAAGAATGCAAGGTTGAAAAACAAAGACAGATTTGACAAGATGCATAGGCTCAGACCAAAAGACATTGAAGAAGGTGATTGGGTGTTGGTGTACGATAGTAGCCTTGAAAACCATCACTCTACAATAAGGAAGCTCGCAAAGAGATGGTTTGGTCCTTATGTTGTCAAACATGTGCATGGAAATGCAACTTACACCTTGCGTGAACTGGATGGGACAGAACTGAAAATTCCCATTGCAGGAAAAAGAATTAAATTATTCAAAAGAAGAGGGGATTCTCATCCATTTGATGCACAACCAAGTGAAGAGGATGATGAATCCAACTATCTGCAAACTCAGGATGAAAGTGAGAATATGGCGTCTGACCATGAGTTTTAATGCTCTACAAATGTTGTTGTGGCACATACCGGAGGATGTGTAGGTTCAGAGGGGGTGGATGTCGTGCCGTGGCACATACATAGTGTGAAATAAAACATTCACCTCACTCTTGACAATTCTCGATGTATGCAAATAAAAGCAATGATGTACATATTGTGATATATGTTGAAGCGTCTATTGTAGTCATTATCATGTACATACCTATCCGGGGAGTCGTGGCCCTGGATGTGGCCGATTTGCATGCTTTTCCACTTGATAAGATGCTTAATTTAGTTTGACAATGTACACAGTCCAAGTGTTTCATGGTGGCACACTCATTTCACCTCTACAAAGACTGATGCGAGCAAAAACTGCCAAAAATAGCAGCTAACAGGCGTCGTTGCAGAATTGCATGGAAAGTGACCCAAAATGGTATATGGATGAAAAATCATGCTTATCTATGATTTTTATGCTTATGCGAGTGATCCCACAAATTTAGGGATTTTTCTGACTCCGTTTGGGATTTTTCACATCAAAAATGGCATTTTTTTGGGTCAAAAATGAGCTGAAAATGGCCTAGTTTTGGTCCAAAGGGGCAAAATGGCCCAAAAATTGACACATCAGCTCATAATGCCGTGGGGAAGAGAGATAAGGGGGCTTTTTACAGAAAAACCAGAAATTTTTCTCTACTGTGTAATTGCTTCCATGGTTGCTCAATCTATGTGTAGGGCAATCCTGCCTCTTCGAAATCTTGTATCTGAGCTAGTGAGGGAGTGAATTAGGGTTTCCCCTTATCAAAATGGTGTGCGGGATTCACTTTTGAAGCTCTTAAATCTCTGCAAATTCAGAAAATGTTCGCCATGAAGGTGGAAGCTTGTGTATTCCTTTCAGTTGTTTGATGTTACGACTACGTAATTGGGGGCGAGGCTACATGATACCATGAAAGAGGTTTGGGTTTTGATTGAGAATTGTGCTTGTATGAGCATCGAGGTTTCATGGCTGAAACATTAGTGTTTTTCAATGGTCTTTTTAAGTGAAATTGAATGTGATTTGATGATTCTCTCATCATACTCTCGACTACGAAAACAAGCAATTTCCAAGCACGATAGGAAAGAGGGTTTGTGACTTTGCTATCACGAACGCTCTTACATTCTCTGTCACCCTTAGAAAGAGGGTTGGTGATTCTCCACAAACGCTTTCTTGCAAAGGGTTTGTGACTCTCATCACGAACTCTCACAGCCAGAGGTTCTGCACCTTCGCAGCTAGACCGCACACTTTCCGACAACGGGTAGAAGACCGATTTGATAAGCTACAAGGATCGACCTACTTCAGTAGGATTGACCTAAAAAGTGGCTATCATCAAATAAGGATAGTTGATCAAGACATTGTAAAGACCGCATTTCGCACCACATTTGGTCTTTACAAATACATTGTCATGCCTTTTGGCTTGACCAATGCACCAGCCACATTCAACCTCTTGATGGAGAAGCTGTTCAGGCCTCAACGAACCTTCACTGGAGTGTTCTTTGATGATATTATCATCTACTCTAATTCATTAGACGAACACAAGCAACACCTCCAGGTAATATTTCAAGTTTTAAGAGAGAATAAACTTTATGTTAATCAAAAGAAAAGTGAATTTTTCTTGCAAGAGATTCAGTATTTAGGTCACATTATCTCTCAAGATGGCATCCAAATGGATCCATCAAAGTTAGCGGTAATAAAAGGATGGCCTACACTAAAGAATCTTCATGAACTAAGAAGCTTTATAGGTATGTGTGCATACTATAGACATTTCATAGAAAAGTTCTCACAAATTGCGGGACCATTACATGACCTAACAAAGAAAAGCGTTAGGTATACATGGTCTGCTAAGGAGAACAATGCTTTCAAAAAGCTTACAGAAAAGCTTATCTCTCAACCTGTGCTTACACCACCGGATCTCTCAAAACCATTTGAGGTCCAATGTGATGCTTGTGGTGATTGCCTTGGAGCTGTTTTGCTTCAAGAAGGGCACGCCATAGGCTATGAAAGTCGAAGGCTCGACCCTGTTGGGAAAGCTCTAGGAATACATGAAAAGAAACTCCTTGCAGTTCTACATGCCTTAGACTCATGGAAGCACTATTTATTGGGGACTCCTTTCATTCTGCGAACGGATCACCAAAGTCTTAAGTACTTTATGACGCAGACCAAGCTCTCCGACAAACAAATGAGGTGGGAAAATTTCCTTTCCCAATTTCATTTTCATATTGCTCACATTGCTGGCAAGCATAATCAAGTAGTTGATGCACTCTCAAGACTACCGAGAGTGAATGCGGTTTCCATAGCAACTCACAATGATCTATCTTCAATGATAGATGAGTATGCTATTGATCCCAATTTTAGAGATGTGATTTCAGCCCTTGCATTAGGGAAGAAAGAAGAACCATTTACTTTCCAAGATGGTTATCTTCTCTATGGCAATAGACTATGCGTTACTAACTCACTACGTGAGAAAGTAATGTATGAATATCTCATGCTCCACCTTATGCGGGGCATAGAGGGATTCAGTCTACCTTAAAGGGAATTGAAACATATTTCTATTGGCCTACCATGAAAGTGAACGTACAAGAGTATGTTTCTAAATGTGTGGTATGCCAAAAGACAAAATATGATAGAGAGAAGAAACCTGGATTGCTTCAACCCTTGCCAATCCCTAATTCACCATGGGAGAGCATATCCATGGATTTTATCTTTGGATTGCCTAAGTCTATCCATGGGAATATGGGAATATGGGAATATGGGAATATGGGAATATGGACGATATTTGACAGGTTCAGTAATAAACAAGCTCATTTTATACCTGTCAAAAAGACTATCAAAGCCCATCAAATGGTAACCCTCTTCATTTCACAAATTTTCAAGTATCATGGCTTGCCAATGTCCATAGTATCGGATAGAGATCCTAGAATGACTAGTAATTTCTGGAAGGATCTCTTTGAGAATTTAGGGACAAGGCTAAACTTCTCTTCGGCCTATCATCCACAAACGGATGGCCAAAGTGAAATAGCTAACGTAACAATTCTCGATCTACTAAAAGCATATGTAACGGAAGTAGATCAAAGATCCCAATGGGAGAAGTACTTACCCTTAGTGGAGTATGCTTACAATAACATTGTACATACTTCCACGAAAAAAGCACCTTTCGAGGTAATTGAGGGAAGATCAAAAAGTCCATTGCTACTTAAGGTACATGGGAAGATCTTCGATGCAGATGAGTATAGCCGAGACCTACAAGAATCTTTTCAAAAGATTAAGGTTGCTATCTCTATCTCACAGCAACGGCAAAAGGCTGATGCCTGCTGAAAAACATAGAAGAGCCCAAGCCTTTAAAGAAAATGATTGGGTCTTATTAAAATTTCCCAAGGCTCGACTAAGGCACACGATGGGCAAGAATCCTACGGGACACCAAAAGTACTATGCTAAACTAGCAAAAAGGTACTATGGTCCCTTCCAGATTCTTAGGCCAATCAATGAGATGTCCTATCAACTCAAGATGCCCAATCATTGGCTCATACACAATGCTTTCCATGTGAGCCTATTAAAGACTTACAAAGGAGAGCCACCTCAAGAACCAACTACTGAAGACCCACCGGAGATCGAGGACCAAGAGGAGGTGCTATAGCCCGAGTGCATTCTCCCACATGAAGACAAGGTACTAAGAGGCGGTAAGACTATCCGATGATATCTTATTAAGTTAAAAAATTATCCTTTTGAAGATGCTAGATGGATGCAAGGCATACAATTAAAGGATAACCTAAACCTTGTCAATGCTTACAATGCTTCCCAAGAGTAAGCAAATGTACAAAATGTTAAAACTGAACAAAGTTTTTGTCTTATAAGACTCTCTTTTTCTTTATTGTGCACAAAAATGAAGTAGTATGCATGCTTAGATCAAGTTTGCGGAGACGACGTCTCCCAAACAACAAGTAGAGCTTGTCACTCTATTATGGAAGATTGATAGGACTAATGTGCAGACATGCTTGCGGCAGCCTCAGGCTCTCAAGCGTCAAATGGACTAGTCATCCATTGTGGAATGATGTCGTAGGTTAACATAGGGATCCTCTACCCGCTAAGAAAAGGACTAATGAATACTTTATCTTCTCTACCCCATACTCGAGGACGACTATGATTTCAAGAGAGAGGTAATGTCATAATAGTCAATATCTGATTCTCCTAAATGATTTTCTCATGTTAAACTAATCATTTAATATGGGGAAGTGCAAGGGGAGAAAAAGCTAGAATATTGGTTAAGCTAGCAGACCCGCCACAGTAGGGATCCAAAGGAGGGAAAATAGGGATCCAAAGGGGGGCCATCTGCAAAAGAGCCATGTGCAATAATGGGCTTAAAAGACCCTAAGGTTCAGCCCATTAAGACTTCCAAAATGCTAAGGTTCCAAAATTCAAAGGTTGTGTCCAAAGGTCCAAATTTGGGAAATTGGATGCTTTGTGTGTGCCCCAAAAGTCTTTAGCAATCCCTACATAGGAGGGGGCAAGCCTTTCTTGTAGGGGATGAGAGATAAAGTCACACACACACACACAAGCCTCCCTTTAGACAAAGGGAATGAGGGACACATGTCAGCTCCCTAGCCCAGATGCCCACAAGGTGTACCCAATTCCTATTGGATGGCCTTGGAGGTGGACCAATGAGAATTAGGCTAGAGTAAATCTAGTTTAATTAATTTAAAAACACTTAATAAAAGAACCAATGAGAATTAAGCCCTCTAGAAGACTATTGGACAGTCTCCCAAGGGGTCCAATGAGCATTTAGCAACCCAATGGCTTGCCTGATTCCTATTGGCCAGGAGGCAAAGGGGTCCAATGAGAGTTTAGTTGAATTATTAAATTACCTAAATCTATCACAAAATGGGAAAGGGGGACACATGTCAGAAGGCTATCACTTATGTTGCTTAATTGTCATTGGCTAGCCCTAGGGAGGTCCAATGAGAGGGTAGCATGAGCAAATAGCAAGAGGGGTCGACCAAGAGAGAGAGGGGGCTGATTTTTGGAAGGCATTATCACACACACACTCACACAATCTCATGTGTGAAGTAAAGAAGACTCTCTCTCCTTCTCAAGCTTTAATGGAAAGCTTATCACCTACTCCAAGCTTGTGAGAAGGGAGGCCTACACCAACAACTCTTGGCTTTGTGATTCAAATCCAACCAAGATCCAAGCTTCAATTCATGCTCATCTCCTCTACCATGCTAATTACTAAGCTAAGCTATGCTAATATGAGTGAATATGTGAGGAGATGTACATCTTTCTTGTAAGAATACTCCTTCTTCCTCTCAATCTACTTTCATACCCCGCTAGCTCTCACCATCTTCGAGAGTGTGTGAGGTCTTGCGTCTGAGACCGGAGACAATTGATGTTGTGGTTGATAAGTGTTTTGCTTGGTGCATGAAGCTTTCATCTTCATTCCACTAGCTAGTCTTGAAGGAACACAAATAATTGTATTGTACAATGTCTCTCTTGATGGGAGAAACCATAATACAAAGCCTTTTGGAGGGGGGACCGGCTCCATGTAAATCCGGTCCTCAACTGTTGTCAATAGCTTAATTTCTCTCTCTTTTGAAAGTATTGCTCATGCTATCTAACTAGGTGTTATGCTTTTAGTTGCTCTCTCCACCCAAGCACTCTTGTAATTCTCATTAGGAATCTATTCTAATGAAATGCCCACTATGTTCATGCTAATTTCCGCTACACACAAGTATTTAGGCCATTAATTGTTATGTTGGAAAAACATAAGTAAACACGACATGCATCCACTGAAGACGAGTGATTGGAAGAACATGTGGCTACAAAGTGGAGATTTTAACCCACCCGGCATGAAGAGACTGTCTATTTTTCATGAATTCCCGTGCTGGAGTGATTTGCTTATCAATCATCTGTTGGATCCAATGCATGTTTTTAAGAATGTGGGAGAGATCATATGGAAGACCATTATTGGAAAAAGCGAGAGAAAAGCACAAAGAGATTACCTACAGGCTGAGGGTCGAATGCCAAAGATATGGCCTTGACTTAAACCCAATGGAGCGTTTGCTATTGCAAAAGGTCCATGGGTTTTGAGTCGTGCTAGAGGAGCAACAAGTGAAGAAGACCATATCTTCTTTCCAGACTCCTACAGGGTGCATGCGATGTTTGAAAACGGCTTTCACTAGGGATGACAATCTTAGTGGTCTTAAGTCGCATGATTGGCACAATTTTTTACAGTTTATCTTACCAATTGCCATAAAAGATTGTCTAACAAATGACATTAGATGTACAATTTATAAAATTAGTGAGCTAGTGCGTTGGATCTCATCAAAAGAGATAAGAAAAGACAGCATAGATGCAGCTCGCTTAAATGCAATCGAAGTAGTGTGTATGGTGGAGAAGTATTTTTCAACTAACATTCTTACCATCCAAATGCATTTACTTGTGCATGTGGTCGATGAAGTTGCAATTGTTGGAGTAGTCAATAGCAGATGGATGTTCTTCTTGGAGAGATTCATGAAGACTTTAAAAGGGTTCGTTCATCAAAGAGCTCATCCTGAGGGTAGCATGGCTGAAGGATGGCTTGTGCAAGAGTCTCTAGTTTTCATCAGTGATTTTTGGGGTCCAATTGATCCAAAGATCCCCCGATTGTGGACTACTGATGCCAACGCCAAGGTTACAAGGGACGAGCCACAAGGACAAGGCATCATGAGGAAGATGGACCTCAGAATGCGGGAAAAGGTTATGAGATTCTGTCTACTCAACTCAGAGGCAATGCAAAAGTGGTTAGAGAAGTACAAAGAGGATAAGCAATGACATATGGCAGAACATCTGCAGTTCAAGCATAATCGTGCCACTAGAAACCTACCTTATCTTTATCATCTTCGGAAGTTGCCAGACTTTCCTACTAGTCGATGGTTAGATGCAGCAATTTCGGAGGCAAAGCGTATTGGAGTGTCCATTACTGAAGAAGAAGAGGAGATGTCAAGGGGTTGTGACTGGCATGTAAATATTTCTTAAACTTCTTTTTATAAATCTATATGGCCTACATTGCTTTAGTAATATTGAAACTATGTAATTTATGTGCTTGTAGTAGCACAAATACGGAGCTTTGTGGTCCCATGGGAGACACTTTAGAGTGTAGCAGATAGACAAACGAAGGGTGACCTTTGATAGTTGGGTTAGGGCAAGCTTTGTCCAACAAAGTCGGACTAGTGCCAGAGATGAAAACACACAAATTGGTCAGCTTTGGCTACATCCAAGACATGTTGAAGATTAGCTTCAGAAAGTTTGATACTTTTATCTTTGATGTCAAGTGGTTCAATGTTATTAGTAGTGGGCCTAATGCAATTGTACACAAAGATAAAAGTGGATTAATTCAAGTGAACTTCAGGCGGGTGTGGATAGATGCTTGAGATACATTTGTACTTTCGCAGCATTGTGAACAAGTTGTGTTCACAATGGATCCATTATGGAATGAGAAGGATGAAGAAAACTTGTCTAAACCGTGTTGGTTGTTTGTCGTTCAAGTTGCTCCATAGAGCAAACAAGTGTGTGAAGGATTGGATATAGAGGTTAAACAGGTTCATGACCAAGGTGCACGACAGACGGATGAGGATTTTGAAGTAGAGGTCAGCGGATCAACAAATGCCAGAATCAGAACATCAAGATGACCTCTTAAATGTGGAGCTAAATGTGGAGAGCGATAACGAAGTGGAGTTTGATGATGAAGATGCGGATGTACAGATTGACATAGATATTTTTGGAGCATCAGCTCTCATAGAAGATGAGAGAATGGCTAGTGATTTTTGTTAGGATGTAATTTGTATTGAACACTTAAAACATCAATTATTAGATATGATTTGTGTTACAATTTCATTTTTATGTTATTTGTATTGCTTAAGTTGTTGTATAGTGAATTGACGTATTTCTGCTGTTTTATCAATTTAAGTTTTGCAGCCATGGCCAGTGACGATTATACATACTCTCCAGACCCACTCAGGTAGCTTCTTGTTGCAGTTTACACCTGAGCAGATTGCTCAGGCACAGGCTCTTTGGGATGTAGGTCCCTCCAGACCTAGTACAGCTGGTCCTACACCTAGGATAAGTGTTCCTGCAACACCTTTGACTAGTGTGCCCCCGAGTTCAATCGGCACTACACCTCTGTCAAGTGTACCAGTTACACCGACAAGCCGTTCTTCTTCGAGATGGTCTAGGCGTCGTTCGGGTGTCTCTTCTTCTAGCGATGGTTGTTGTGGTAGCGGTGCTACCAATGCTTCCACACCATCAAGAGAGCGTCCACCTCTCTTCAGTAGATAGTTCACCAGCGGGCACACCACTTACACATTGGGGATTACATGAGCATGATCCTAGCAAGGTGTATACGACCAAAGATGGAGTTTTTGTCATGGATATGGCTGGAAAGGCCATGAGACAAAGAATACGACAGTTCTGTACAGTGTAGTTTGGCCACTCTGTGATGGAGCATTGGGATGCTCAAGATCAAGAGAGGAAAAACTACATCGTTGAGGCCATGTCACACAGTCGGTCAGAGGCCCGGTCAGAGGCCAAAGACAAGTATAGAAATAATGTCACACAGTCGGTCAGAGGCCCGGTCAGAGGCCAAACACAAGTATAGAAATAATGAGACAAAGCCAGCATGGTTGGACGCAGAGGAGTGGGCAGCGATTGCACGGTATAGGCGACAGACCATCCTGAGAAATTTTAGCAGTAGAAAGATGCACCCAGAGCACGTTTGGAGTCTGTTGGATCAACACACCTTGGTAGTGGAGGCTACGACACTCTTTGACACGAGTTTGCAAGTATCATAAAAATGCTTTAAATAAATGGGTGTATATGTATTATTTTCATATTTGTTTATGGTTAAGTGTTTGGTTTTGCAGGAACTTGCTATGAAGCGTTTTCCTACACGACGTCGAGAGGAGAAGTATGGGTACAAGCATGGGCTTGTGGCTCTCTTGGTCCAGCTTCAGGAGGAGGGAGAGGCCATTGACTGGGAGGCCTTGCCTTGAGGGACATAGACTTCATAGTTGTTTTTTGGTAGTTTTTATGTTATTCATTATTGTATATACTCTGATATTTACACTTATAGTTAGATGTTGTTACTTCTTGTTATATGTTCATGGTTGATTAGCAGCTGATAGGGTTATGGTCACGTAAATCAAGTTATGGTATGGCTTGTTGGTTATGGTTTGGCTTGTTGGTGCAATGAGGTTTTGGTATGATCATGATTTAGGGTTGACAAAGATTTGATTATGAAATATCTTTTTCGTTGCGCATTTGTAATAAGATTATGATATAAATGATTACAGTTTTGACAGATAAGTTGTTATGTTTATGGTTTTTATTATGTGGTTTTCTAATGTTGAATTGGTACTTGATTACCAATTTTTGAATTTTCTCTTTAGCAAAAAACACAGTGGTGGAGTGCCGTAGATTTTGCACTCCTCTTTTGAGCAGAGAGAGTTGGTTTATGATGCTTTGGTACATGAGAGAGAGTTGGTTTATGATGCTTTGGTACATGTCAGCAACATCCAATCCTCTCTGCACATAATTGGAGTGCAATTGCTTTTGCACTTCTCCTTTGGGCAGAGAGTTCTAGTTTATGCTGCTTTAGTATACATGCAGCAGCATTCAGTACTTCTCTCTATCCAAAAATCGAAAAGGTGGAGTGCGGTTGCTTTTGCATTCCTCCTTTGGGTAGAGAGGGTTGGTTTGTGCTATTGTAGTACATGCAGCAGGAGTAGCTAGCCCTCCTTGCCAAGAAAAAATTTGCAGGTTTTGTCATCGATATTGCCCTCGGTATACAAGTTGTTCTATGCATCGGTAAATGTGTTGGACTAAACGTTGGGAAGAACGTCTAAATAAGCGTCAGTTTATATTTTTTTTCTAGCATGTATTCAGACGCGTATACCAACACCTATTCAGACGCGTATACAAACAGTGCATATACCGACGTCTATACTGGTGTAGCGGTTTCGACACTGATACTGACAAATATACCAAGGCAGTTCACTTTGAAAAAAACTTCATTTCCGTTGGTACATGTGCCGGTATTCGCATGACATGTTGTAGTGAAAGTTGATTTTAAGAAAAATAATTTGTTGACAATGATGTGGTGCCCACTATAGGTCTTTGTGTGTGTGGGTCTCCTACATACACATCATTACCTTGTAGTGAAGCTAAATGTATATCACTTGATGGACATTCAATTTGAGAAAAAATATAAATGACTCTTTGAAATGTCACAAATTGTTGGAAATTGCAAAAATATATTTTTTTGTTCTTTTCACTCCTTTAAAAAAGTCATAAATTTGTTTGTAATTACAAAAAGGATAGCAAAGCTTGTTAAGTGAGATGATGGTAATAAATTTAATACTCATCAATGATTATATTTTCACTATGTGGTTTTGCATGTGCAATTGCTATCATCTTTTGTTAGCTTTATCACAAAACTTTTTCTAGAAGAGGCAAACTACATATGCCATGAATTTAAGGGAAAATTCTTATTGTCTCTAGCCACAGACATGCATATATTTTATCAAAGATGGGGAATATTCCTAAAACAATAAAGCATAGCTTCAAAAACAAGTATATTGTGCTTCTTAAAAGGTCTTGGGTATGTAGTAGATGTATGAACACATATTTGTTCAGCAGAGAGGTAATAACAATAGTGATGATGCTATCCATGGAGAACAAGAACCCAAAAGCTTAGTAATGAGAGCGATGATACTTATGTCCATGGACAAGAGGAACTATGAAACTTAAAATCCCTTACTTCCAAAAGAAGCTACCAATGAAGGGTGTGTTATACAGGTTCATGATGGCATCTAGTTTGACTTCATGCAAAAGGAGAAAAACCCATTTTCTGTTGATAAAAGAGTTCCTAATCTTTTTTGAAGCACTATCACTACCATAGTAGCACATTCCCCATGTTCTTACCTTCTTTCTTCCAAGATGGGCCTCCTATTGAGCTTGTTAGTCATTGGAGAAAACTATTGTTTATGTTGTCTTGATTGCACCCATTCCGTGAGTGATTGAATTCCCTTCACATCCTTGGTTTCATGTGACCATCATTGTCCCTGTACCAACGGACTGAGCAAGTACCTTTGAGAGACTCTCATCTTAAGCATGGCCTCAATATACCAAGATCATAATTTATTTTCACACGATTCCACGGGTAGCCTTGTTTATGCAAAGGAAAACTAAAAGTAGTCTTGGGGTTTGATCTCACGAGTCCTTTTCAACTTGCATTTGGAAACACAAGCTGGTGGGACCCAGTGAGGATAAACCCTCTTCTCTCTTTTTGAAATCCTTCTGGGATCATATGCCCTATGCACCCAGCACTACACCCCCGCCTCTTAGTCTATCCACCCTTTGCCATGTTCAAAGGGGAGCTCATCTTATCCATCCATGCTGCTTTCTTCAACAAGGACTTCCTTGTTAGCTTGCATGATTATGGAAGCTAAGTATACATTATTCCTCCACAAAATGATAGTGTCTTGGTTCAAGTTTAATCACATCAACGCATCCATAGGGCTTACACTCTACTTAGATTGGTGTATGAACCTTCATGCATAAGAACTCATTGATAGATGTGAGGCTCCTTGCTTAGTCAAGCACTCATGCAGTGGAGTATGGGATACACAAACCATAAATTGTGCTTGCCAAAAGCCTATTGTTTGTTGGATGCAATGGAAAGAAGCATGCTAATAGAAATGGTGAGGGTGATACTAGAGAGGGTGAGTTTTCTTTGAGTGCCGAGTCGAGGGCGATGGCACTTGCAGCAGCTGAAGTACGCCTAGCTTTGAATCTCTATTGTTTCTTAGTAGCACCCTTCACTCCTCCCATTTTGGCCCCAACATCTCCCTCAACTCATTATTTCATTGGGCAACCCTATTAGCCGCATCCTTCATGATTTATAAACCTATATTCACCATGTCCTACCTACTTGTGTTTCAAAATGCAAGCCAGGAGGGGCCTGTGAGACCAAACCTATGATACATTTTCTCTGACACCATTTCATTGAGGATCCCCAATTGGCAACATTCTCCCTGCTTAATACACCTATCTTCACTAGGCCCTACCAACTTGAATTTTGAAATGCAAGTTTGGAGGGGCCTATGAGACCAAACCTATGATAACCTTTGTAGCATTATTGACAAGAAAAGGCTTGCCTACATTATTTGATCTCATGGTTGAAGTACTAGTGCAGTGTTGAATGATTACCATAACTATAACGTTGGAAATGAATTCTTAGTTTTTAGTTTCTCCTTGTTTATAGTATTGCTTTTAGGAGGAATCTCAACACTCTCTGAGGCCCCGGGGAGGTCACCTAATAAAAATGTAACCTATCACGTGAGTTCAACAGAAGGGTATTTAATGTTCTTGAAACTTACAGAAATATATATAAAGAAGGGCATTATTTTTTCAAATTTGAAAAAAACTTACAGATTTTAAAAGAAAAGGGTATATTATATTCCTAACAAAATTCACAGATAAGGGGTTTTACAAACATGTCTTGAACGCACGTGATATGGTAGTTTTATACATAGTGAACCCCCCTAGTCTGAGGCTCTTGTTATTGTTCACACGTCTAGGTGTGGTCGATGAGCAAACCATGTTGGCTTCTAGCTCTGTGCAAACCTTTGAAACAAGGGACAAGTATGCTAAAGTTGTCAAGTGCGTTGATGTGTCTTACCTTGCAGGCTTGTAGGGCCATAGGCTTTTGTTCCATTTCGTGTGTGTGCGTGCTCACCTGCAAGCTTCAAAAGCTGTTGTGCCTCATTTTTGGCACTTCTTCCCTCGTTCAAATGAGCATGGGTTGACTTGCAATGTGCATCATCCATCATCTTATGATCAATGATTGTGATTTTGCCAAGTGGATTTATTCTCTACCTTCATTTTATAAAAATCCCTTCGCTTTAATAAGTCACAGTTTTGTGATATTCAATGGCTTTAAGGATACAAGCTTGTTCAAATATGTGCCTTAACATTTTGAGAGTGGCAATTTCAATACCCCTTGGTAAGGAAATTTTTTTGACCCAATTTTCCCATGGAAAGTCCTCACCTTTAACACACCAAGGAACTAAGGGAGATGAGTTTTATGTCATAGGATCAATCCCTCTAGACTCAAAGATATAGCCAAAGGCTCAAATTCAGCACCTACTAATCAAGTGAAATTGGGGGGGGGGGGGGGGGGGGGGGGGGGGGGGGGGGGGGGGAGAGAGAGAGAGAGACACTCTTGGAAAGGATCTTATGAATTAAAGAATTTTACTCCACATGCCTAGATATTCCTACCATCTATTGTTGCTACTATAGTTCATTGCCAAAGAAATTGATGAACAGCATGTGCTCTTCTGACACCCTTGGGATTGTCCATAAGAATGGATGAAATTGTTCATCTTATCAAAGTCTATGTTCAAATTGTTTTGGAGAAAAAAGAGTGTTGATCCATTCATGCTTTATGTCATTCTTTCTATTGGCCCTTCACTCATTGAGGACAAAGGAGATAGAAGAAAATAGGGCTCATGTACCTTGAACATAGCTCAAATACGTCTATACCTAGACTAAGCACTTAATGGTTTATGATAATTTCCTGAGTGTTGATGTGTACAAAATGCAAGAAGCTCTTGTATGTCTGGTTGAAAGTATGAGTTGTTTCAAAAAACCTAGGTATTGATTTGGAGTTAACGGTGTTTCCAAGAACCAAATATATATAATTCAAGATGATTATGCAAATATAATGAGAAACTATGAGATATTCATAAACCCTCTAGAAATCACAAGCATTGACCTAATTATTTCCAACAACAAGCCATAAATTCATCAAAAATTACTAGTATTGTGTGGGATGTCTCTACCACATAGATTTATGGACCTAGTTTGAACTATAAGTATGGAGACTTTCATGTAAACCAAAGATAAACATTCCTCCATGTGGATCTTGCAATGAACTTTATTTTAAAGCTGCTTTGCTAGAAGCCATCTCTCAATGCATTTAGACAAGCACGTTGGGATTGCCATAATAAACATGTAGCTAGATCCCTTATCATATTTTGGTGCTTAGTTTCTCAAATAAAGTGGATTTTCAAGCACTTTATAAATCTCAAGTACATGTCACCAAGAAATATACATATGGTCTCTCTTGCTATCCCAAAACAAACATCTTCAATATGCAAGGCAATTGATAGGATTATTGGGATGAGATATTCAAAAAACTTGTCACATCTACAACTTGAAAGGGGAGTAAATAAGGTGTTAATTCTAAATGATCCTACAAAAACTCTCTCTCTCTCTCTCTCTCTCTCTCTCTCTCTCTCTCTCTCTCTCTCTCTCTCTCTCTCTCTCTCTCTCTCTCTCTCTCTCTCTCCAAACAATAAGTTCTATTGTCCTTTTATCAATAATGGATACTGATAACAAAGAATAGCTTGTTCTGTTTTTTGGCTTTTTTTCATGGCATTTCTTGTTTGTGTTTTTTCTTATTTAATGGTCTTGTACTCTCTTTACCATGAGTTTTGAGTACCGTATTTATAACCATTCAAAAAGAAATAATAAAAATTTCTAAATGATTGGTATCAATGATTAAGGATTGACAAATTCAAATGGCTAGCTCACTTGTATTCTGTAATTTGGGTTAGCTAGCCTTTTTATTAACTAAGTCATATTGATACATCACAGTCATGTAATGCTTATGATTTTTATAAAACCTTGGGATCTTACTTGACTTCTTACCCTCACTTGCATTTAATAGCTCATTTCTCCCTCGTTGATTGATAGTACCCTGCAATCAGGATCATTGTACATGGATTATAGTGGTCAAATCTACAATCAAGAGCCAGAAGTGGAAGATCCAATAGATCAATCAAAAGAATCCAGTCTAATCAAAGAACAAAGTCAAAGACAGTATAAATCTCAAGAGGGGGCCATCTAGAACTTGATGCTCATTGCTCAGTGTTCTAAAAGAAGATGTTCACAACTTGGCAAGTACGCAAGCAGAGACTTCTCAACAAGAGCTTGAGATGACGGAACCAATTGAAATACCACCCGTAATGGTGTATTTCTCAGATTGTGGAAGAAAAGGTGGACATTTCTATCCAAGAAACTCAAACAACAGGGACACAACAACTATCAAGAGAAGCATAGAGTAATTGGAAATGCAAATTCCAATGTAAGTGCATCTAACTCATCAATTTTTATGAAATCATTAAAAACACCAGTAAAAGTATTGTAAGTTCAAAAGTTGCATGAAGATCCACAGACACCTAAAAGGCTAAAATTGGAACCGTTTAACGATAAATTTCTTTGTGAATCTAGTCAAAGTGTCCAGTTACCAAAGGTCAAAAAGGTTTCCAAATGATTATGCATCCACATCCACTAGTGTGAAATCATTCACGAGCCTAAGGGAACCATCAAAGAGAATGTTGTTAGCCTTGTATGGCACACATAACTCATATGCACACTTTGTAGACCAAGAAGAGCAACTATACAAAAAGAGTCAACCAGTGTTTGAAAGGCCCACATACCAGCTCATAGAATTTCTCCCCATGATAAATCAAGAAGGATGGTTCATTTTAGAAGAAAGAATCTAATTTATCCCATCTTCTCTATAGTTGAATGACATTACCCAAGTGAGCCCAAAATTTGTACAAAAGCCAAACTCTCATCCATCAGAAGTCAAGCTTCAACGTTGCGATCGGGCGAGCATATATTATAACCAAAATGCACGTAGATCTAGACAAGAGTCTAAAATCTATGATGCCTTGTGTCTTGAGACCACAGAAGCTCAAGTCATAGGAGAACCACAGGATAGACAATACCAAGGCAAATATGATGCTATCTACAGCTTGACTTGGGGAATCATATGTCATGTTTCACAGACATACATAGAAAACTACACAGAAGGTTTGTAGATGCAAAACATTGACAGTGCTACACACAGTATGCCTTCACATTCTCAAAAAGTGAGATTGAACTAGAGTCAAATAGTCTTGAGCCAAAAGTCGATAGAGAAAGCCTTAATTATCACCCTAGGAAGGGGGGAGCTACAAGCCCAACACTTGTACCAAGAAATGTGACACTAGTTAGAAGCCTTAGAGCTTCTAGTCAGACCCCTTCAAAGTAGAATCCATTGAAAGACCATATGGTTGTTGGAAGTTTCCAATTGACATAGATTTCATAAAAAATTGTTAACAAGTGTCAGTATGAAGATCATCAAGGACAAAGGTTTCAATTGACTTCAACGAGTCAAAGTCAGAAGGTGACAAATCTCATAATGTACAAGCAATTCAGGGGTCCAAGGTCACATATGCATATTGAAATGCAGATGGAAATGAATACCAACAAGTCCATGACCTTGTACAAACCTCTATGTATGTTAAGCTTGAAGTCAAAGATTATCTCAAGATGATGGAAAACCTGAACAGGTGAAGGATAGCTCAAAATTGACAAACTCTAAAGTTCAAATGGCTACACAAAGGTCACCACCAAATCTCCTCTAAAGAGACAGATTCTAACAAAAAGAATAGTGAATCTTTTAAGATCAATGGCTACTCAAATGCAGGCAGACAATGCACAACAATTGCAAGTAAAACGTGTAACAGCACAGCTAATCGTGCTAACATTGACTAAAACAAGTGATCAAATTACAGAAGATTCATAGAAAATTTGACTCAAGGACACAACCACGGTAGAATCAGTCAATATAAGAAAATATCTTGAGAATCAAGTGCAACATTATTAGTGAACATGAAGAAAAGTTGTCAATTGAAGTAAAGCTAGATTTTCAGCTAGATAAGAACCTCATGTCTTTTCACACTTGGAAAAAATGTGGCCAACCACAGCTAGAAGATGCTCTTGAATTCATTAGCATATATGGAAACAGATAAGCAGACTGTTGGGGAACCATTTCCATCGTCATTCAAATAGGTTCAAAGACCATCATAGCCAATTCCATGTGATCACAGCAATAGATATAACAGACGGCATTATATTTGGAATGCAACTGGCCCAAAAGTTTTTAGAGATACGGAGCTCAAACAAGATGCAATCTTCAAAGACAAAGAAGAATGAAGAGCGAGACTGGTCACCCATGGAAGACAGCGCAAAGTGCTCAAGTAGAACTCAAATGGAGACCAATGTCAAAGCATAGTTTATGAAAGTCGATGTTTCATCTTCAAGAAAGAAAACCTCAGAAGAACATATATCGGATCAAGAAATAGCAAATGCATATCAAATATAGAAAACAACAACCATGGAATCTATTGAGCTATTGGAAGAATGTATATCAGATCAAGCAATAGCAAGTGCATATCAAACATAGAAAACAACAACCATGGAAGCTATTGACCTGCAAATTCCATCAAAGCTAGAAGTAAAGAAGAACCAAATTGTAGACAACCAGCAAGGAATAGGAAGTCCAAAAATCTATCATACATTGTTAGTCAGATCAACCAATGTCAATCCTAGTCAAAAACAAAGTCTCAAGTCACTTTCCATAGAGACTAAGCTAGATCAAGATGAGACCATGGCAGAAGCGAGAAAAATATCCTTAAGAGAACCATCAATGAGAATAGCTATAGTCCTCAATAGTGCAAATGGAGCAAGTTTCTGATGCAATGCTCTATTGGATTAAAAAATCAAAGTGCAATATGGTTTCAAAAACCATCCAGAGAATACTCCAAGTAGAAAGGACAGTAAAGCAATGCGAGATAAGGCTACAAGTCAAGACAAAATGGTTACTATTCTTAGCATCCAAAGCATGAAGAGCAGGTATAGTTTTAGGTAAAGCCTTCAAATGACATGCTTGCAGATGTCATCTTTGAATAGTAGTGATTACGCCAACACAAGGCCTACAATGAAGAAATTATGTTATTACTCTCTTTCCCATGTGGTAGTAAGCAATAGTTACAGATACTGCTATGATTCACAATTGCAAATGTCACGAGAATCAACAAAGAATCTTGCAAACAAAGGTAAATCTCACCTTCCATCAACTAGCACAAAAGATGTGACAACATATGCCTCTACATCAAAGAACCTTCATGGACAGCTTCGTCAAGCAAATCAAGCTTTAGAAACTTCCAGTCAATTGTTGAACCAAACAAAACCTCTAGGGAGCTAACTAAAAAAATAAAGGCATATCAGCCCAAGTACTCAAGAAGACAAAATAAATTCAAGCATGTGCTTGTTCTAATCAGTGTAGTAAAAGTCAATGATCCAGTGTGGGTTGAAGACAACAAATCAACACAGAAAGACAAACACATGGGATGGATAGCATCACAGTATATTTTATAAAAACAAGAGTATTATAGAAGTAATAGACAAATATGGGTATCAAAATCGAAGGTCAGAGCATATGAAGTGCAATCCAGACCCTAGAGTAGAAGGCCCACTAGGTATCAACCTACAATCCCGGGGAGGTCACCTAATAAAAATGTAACCTATCATGTGAGTTCAACACAAGGGTATTTAAAGTTCTTGAAACTTACAAAAATATATATACTTAAGGGAATTATTTTTTCAAATTTGACAAAAACTTACAGATTTTAAAAGAAAAGGGTACATTATATTCCTAACAAAAATCACAGATAAGGGGTTTTACAAACATGTCTTGAACGCACGTGATATGGTAGGTTTACACATAGTGAACCCCCCGAGCCTACAATGTCCTAGGATACCTAAGAAGCACAGGTTAAACAGCAAAATAACACCAAATGCTGCTAAAGTCTACCACAAACAAGAGGATACAGAACAGAGATGGACTCCAAATAATCTTCTTCTTGCACAAAGGTTCTACAAAAGCTATATAAATATTTGGCTACCAATAAAAAACAAGCCAATTGCAACTATAGACAAGCTGCATGAAGATCTTAAGAGTTCAACAAGACCTCAAGCTAGGCAAAGTCATCAGAGAAGCTATGAAGGTAATGAAAAGATTTGGATTTCTAAAACTTCCAATGCTTTGAAGAAAAGGATAGATGCCAGTAGTCAGCAAAGGTCTAGAGAAACATCAAAGACTCCTTTCCATAAGTCTAACTGGAAAATTAAATGGACAATGGAGTCTTTAGGCACACTAGTTGAGGCAAGAAGGTCAACCGTCTTAATCATTTTCACCAAATATAAAGAAAAACCTTTAGAGCACGTCTACAGGTTGTGGGAGACAGAGCATCACCTGCATGGAGGAAAGAGAGACAAGTCGCATGCTGGGGAAATCACAGAGTGCAAGGAGCTACGGGGTGTATGAGCCGTCTACATAGCAGGAAAAATAACCTTGGACGAGCTACCACATATAGAGAAAAGTGCATCTAGTGTTCGTAGAGCTCTCCAAATGAGGCTACGCTAGCACATACTCTTTTTGACAGCTTTTGGAGTTAGTTGTCAGTGCGAGGTGCAAAGAGGATACCCTTCTTAGTGAAGGCTTCATGGGCAAGGGCAAGGAGGTGATGAAGATCATGGGGGTAGAACAGAGATGAAGTCTCTCTCTCTCTCTCTCTCTCTCTCTCTCTCTCTCTCTCTCTCTCTCTCTCTCTCTCTCTCTCTCTCTCTCTCTCTCTCTCAAGTCTCTGAAAAAGTGCACGCCGGTGCACTCCTTCAAAGAGGTTATTTTTAGAGTATTGAGGCAAGAAGAAACATCCCCCATTTCATATGAAAAGAGGCAAGTGGTATTTACCTTTGGTGTGGCCGTGCATGGACGGGGACCTAGTGTGAAACATTACAAGGATTATTGGAATAATTGGGTGCTTGACAAAGCCAGTAGCACCAAAGGGGCCGACGGTGTGCTCAAGACGCATCAATGGATGCAAAATGTACCACCCAAGTCACTCACGTAGCTTACTTTGCTTAAAACCAGTAGAAGAGTAAATGTGTATGGGTACCTTTTTTGTTAAATAGTGTATATCAAGGCCTTATCGTGTTGGTAGAGAGAGAGAGAGAGAGAGGGGGGGGGGGGGGGGGGAGGGAGTCTCCAAACTTTAAGCTCTCTGAAGGAGCACGCATCGGCATGTGCTCGTTTTGATACTTTTAGAGAGAGAGACATGCATCTCAGAACTCCTCCAGAGAACATAGTATGAAAGTAGATGAGCAGGTTGGGGTGCCAGTACAATTCCTCTACTTTTGTGCGTCATTGAGTGATCTCCTCCTTGCCATCTCTGACCTTTTATACATTGAACTTCCTGCCTCAGCCACAACTCTTGGCCTTAGTTGCATATCGCAAGGCGAGCTGCTTCACACACTCTATAGAGCTCAAATCCTTGCGCCTCAACCTGCCCCCCGTGCGTGTTGATAGAGCTGCCGTTCGTCATCAATAGCAGCTGCAACTCATGATCACCATCGGCTCAGGACCATTACGCACGGGTTGGAGAGCAGAGAGTGATCCTCCGAACCTCTTCACAAGAGCATGGTGAGAGGAATTGGGATAGAGAAGGAGGCGGGGGGGGGGGGGGGGGGGGGAGGGATGAAGATAGAGCAAGACCAGGCCTGACTAGGTGAAGATAGGGCTTTTTGGGGCTATGTCGAATAAGCTTCAGTAGTAGTAGTATTGGTGATGTCTCCTCCCTCGACTTCAACACTCATACTCTCTAATTTTGGCCCCTGCAAGTTTCCGTCTTTTCCTTAGCCCTTGAATGGTCGACAAATACTAGGCCTAGAGAGCGAGCGAGCGGAGGGGCTTCACAAATTGTTATACATGTACTACCGCTACTCTCCTCTTCTTGTTTCTTGGTTTGTCTCTATTTTTTGAATTCTCGAAAGGAGCCCTAGAGACTTACTCTGAGAGAAAATGGGAGAAACTATAGCAAGGAGCTATGTGAGGCTTAGCCTCTGAGCCACCTCGATGCCTCATGATCCTCTTTTCACCAGGGTGCTTTTCATAATATTTATTATGCCTCGAATCGATCCCCATATTGTCCGTGTAAATAAAGCTCTCATATGTGCGTGCCTCACTGTGTGTGTGTGTGTGTGTGTGTGTGTGTGTGTGTGTGTGTGTGTGTGTGTGTGTGTGTGTGTGTGTGTGTGTGTGTGTGTGTGTGTGTGTGTGTGTGAGAGAGAGAGAGAGAGAGAGAGGGGGGGAGGAGGTTTTTTAACGTCGTAAGATCAATCCCAAGTGTAATGTACCCAACATTTTTCAATAAAAATATTTCATTTACTTTGCAAATATTTGAGGTTTGTAGAAGTCAAAGACCATTCTAATGAAACGATCGGATCAAAAATTAAAGTTTAGAACCATTAATTATGACCCTTATTCACTTCAAAACTATAGGTTTATGGGAAGCTTAAGCCTCAAGGCTGTATCTAAAGATAAGAGTTGACCTTTTAGGAAAAAGAGAGCAATTTTAGAAAAGAATGAGTATTTTTAAGAAAGAAAGAGGAGGGAGTTAAGTTAAGAGTTCTTGGCTTGGAAGCCAAGCTTCTTTAAAATTGGACAATCGAAATCGTGCATCGGAATCCGTGTCCCAAAAAAAAGACCCGCAAACGTACACGAACTTAGCTCTCTTTGCTTTTCTCTATTCTTAGATGGCCTTGAGATCCTATATAAAGACCCCTCTCCCTTCACTTTGAGACACAAACACACACTCCCAAAAGCGGAAGCTCTCTTGCCTTAACATCGGAGTTACCTTCTCTCCCTTAACCTCTCTCCCTTGAGTTCTTACCTTCAAACCATCTCCATCTCCAAGTCTTTCTCTACCATCGTCGTATTGCCCTTGGAATTCTGGAGTTCACTTTTTTCTTCTCTACATCGATACGATGGCCCCGAAGTGAGTGACTCGAAGCTCAAAGGACGCTCATAGTGCTCCATCTCCAAGGAAGGTACAAAAGAAGGTATCATCTACTCCAAATACTACTCAAGCGGAGGTATTGGTTGTGGAAGAATTTGAAGCCGTCCAACCTCAAACACGGAAAGTAATCAAACATGTCACTAATCCAGTAAGACAAATTTATAATTCTACATTGCTATTCATGATGACTTGGGAAGCTAAGCATAGGGATCCCCTTAAACTGTCCAAGAAACGTGATTCTATCACAAGAAACAAGCATATGTTTTCATAGATTAGTGAAAGAACAGTTTGATAAATTATCATTGTTTGTTGAATTGTTATTGCTTAATAAATTTTTATTCTTTGATAAGTGGTTACTGATTGATATGAAGAATTGGTTGATCGTGTTTGAAGAATCATATAGAGAGAATAATTGTTGAAAGAATATCTTTTGTTTCTCGCGGTTAGCGAGATGATTCCGCGGTTAGTGGAAATTAAACTGAGGTTATCGGCTCTCTTTTATTTTTTGCAGTTAGTGGGATGCTTGTTAGCAAGATGCCTCGCAGTTAGCGGGATGCCTCGCGGGTAGCGAGATGCCTCGCTGTTAGAAAGACGCCTCACGGTTAGCGGGATGCCTTGCGAGGGTAGGGGGATGCCTGGCGGTTAGCAAGATGCCTCGCAAGTAGCGAGATGTCTCACAGTTACCGAGATGGGAAGGTTGTGCAATTCGCGACGGTTAGCGAATAAACCCTTTGCAAAGGCTCTATTGGTTAGACAGAGAAAGTCTACGGGTAGCGAAAAACTCATGAGCAATTGGAAAAGTTTTTTTTGTTGAAATATAGGGTTGTCTTCATTAGGCCTTGTTTGAATTGTTTTGGTATTGTTTGAAGGGCTGTTTAAAAGAACTTGTGTCTAGAATTAATTAAAGAACACTGCTTGTATATGTAAAATAGTGTGATAGTAATTAGAATACAAGATAAAAAGTGTGAGTGTGGGGTGGAAAGTGGGGGCTGGCTCAGGTTACCAGTCAAGGATGGGTGGTCTCGATTAGTCGAGAAACTCTCCACTCCCTCTTATTAACAGAAGTGAAATCAGAGACTCATTGTGCCAAGAGTCGAGATGTCCCAAATCTACGTGCCACAAGATTACGAGTTAGTTTAGACTAAGTCTCATATCATATTTATGGTTTATGGATGGCGGTCATGCCTCTTAAACTTGGGGAAAAAGGCGTTTTTTATGGATTCTAAATATGTCTATGGGATTTCATCTTTATGTTCGGAAACAGCTTCATTAGAATCCTAGATTTATTGACCTGGCTTGTGGCATATGACCCTTATAAACACGTAAATGATGGATAGAGGACTTTCTCTCTTCTGTTGCTCATATCTCTACTTTGTGGAAACAAAGTAGGGTGTCGTCAATGGAAAAGGAGAATAAAGGAAGGCCATTTATCAAGTCGCCCCAATCTTCTCGGGGTTGGGGACCTTACACCAAGAGACCTACCGAGTGCCAAAATTTGCATAAATTTTTGCAATGGCATACCTCTTTTATTGATGCAACGTATTAGCTTGGCCTTTATAGGTAACGTAAGTCAAGCATGCATTCACCAATGTGGCCTCATCTGTTGAGAGAAACAAGCTAGCTAGCACACACAAACTGTGTGTGGGGGAGAGAGAGAGAGAGAGAGAGAGAGGGGGGGGGGGGGGGGGGGGGGGGGGGAGAGAGAAGTCTAGTGGCGATCGTGATGATGATGATAATGGAGCTTGTCTTCTCCACCTTGCTAATCAACATGTGTGTAGCTCACTGCAAAAGCTCTCTACTAGCCAGCCCTAAGTGCAATGAGAAATCTAGTAATGGTAGCTACATCAATATCTGATTGTGCCAACCAATGTGGCGTTATACTTGTCGCATCGGTGCGATAAGGTTTCAAAGCACCAGCGTCATTAAGCATGCAAATTTTCTATGGTGCTAGCTTTCAATATCTGATTGTGTCAACCAAAGTGCCTTTATGCATCCTGCATTGGTGGGATACGGTAAATCGAGCACCAAAGAGGGATTCATTCCGCACCTCCTCTCATCATGCATTCTTTGCTCATAGAATGTTCAAAATCATGCCACATTGGTGTAGTAAGGTTTTGGGCACCAAATGAGGGAGATGCTCCTCCTATCTTGATCCTCATTAGGAATCTTTTGTGCTCTCATCCCCTACGTTATTATGCATACTGCGTAAGCGTGGTGTGTGCTTACGCAATGTGTTTCAAGCATGAAACAAGATACCATCTAGAGATCATATTAGTTGTCTTTCTGTAACTGCATCATTACAATCACTCAATTGATAACATTGACGTGTGTCTATCTCATGCAAAAAATTTGCACAACTTAATTATGTATTACATTTTATGTACCAATCTATATTTATCTGAAGGTTATTCAAGAAGATGTGGTGAGAATGCATCAAATTCTTTGCCTATGTCGAGTGGCCATGTTAGTTTGATCACATAACGGGTTAGTTTGGTCACAGAGAAAGATCTTCAAGATGGCAATGGTAGTCAAGATATAGGTTTAGGGTCTCTACATGAGTTAAAATAGGAGGAAACACCAGTTAAAGCCTCATTGCAGATAGATCCCTTTGAAACAAGACTAGAAATGTGACCAGGTGTTGTTGATGGTGATGATAGTGCATTACATATGGATAAAGGGGAGGATATGTTATCCAAAACTAGAGTTTTTTGTTGCCTCGGGTATCATCATGTGCCACTATGAAGGCTCATTCCACATGCGAGAGTTTGGGGCTTGCGATATGATGTAGTCAGTGCTTTAAAGTCTACATTTTCTAGTGAAGGATATATCAAAGGGTAGGGAGCATTCATTGTTTCTTTGAACACATGTCAAAAGGAGAAAGCACAAGTGACAGGTACCCTAAATAGTCTTCTGATATCACTACTCTCTTTGCTCAATACAATAGTAGCTTATTTCTTTTTTTTTTAATTAAAATGCCATTATGGAGGAGTGAGATTTGATATGGAGACAAATCACAACCATGAGTATGAACAAGGGCTTGTTGCACACCCTTAGTTGGAGTTCCTTTCTCAAAAGATGTTCTTTTGGGAGGGAATCGTAGAACTATGGCTTGGCAAGCAGTCATCAAAGAAATGTACACCACTAACAAAAATTGATGCTACAAAAGTGTCAGAGATTTCTCTGTTAACACATTTGCATCAAATAAACACACACACACACACACACACACTAAATCTCACTCGATTTTTCTATTTTCTTGGTAAAGTTCGCTCGGAGTATGATAAGACTCCTCGCTTTTCTAACATCAATATGGTGAGGCTTAGCAGTTGGCCAATAGTGCATACCCAATGTTATGGAATGGTTGCCACACCTTGATTTGCTTGCTTTTCTACTTAGACTTCATCTTTTTTATTCTAGGGACTAGGAGACATTGCTTCATATCCCAGTGCACCTTGCTCGATCTTCTTCTTGACTTTTCTACTCTTTGCTTGTGCAATTTTATGACCGTACCATTGTAATTCTCTGAACTCTTGAATCCACCTTCTCTCACACTTTGGAACCCAAACGGGATGCAAACATGCCATGAACTTGTCCAGCTTGAATTACTCTCCATTGGCCACTTGCACTGCGGCTATAACTTTGCCCAATACTCTTCAAAACCATCAAGGAAAACACCAAATTCTACACTTACATCTTGCTTTAGAGCCTTCAATTTTGCATCCATTGTCTTAGGAGACACCTCGTTGGGAAAATCCTTCAAGAAGTGGACCTCTGCAGACCCCGTCCCTTGGCAAGGCTCTTTACTTCATGTTATTGGTGGATGATTTTAGCCGCTTTACTTGGGTATACTTTCCACATCACAAGCACGAGGCATTTGGTCTCTTCAAGAATTGTCCTACTCTTGTGGAGAAGGAAAGAAATCAAATGTTTAAGACTATTCAATCGAACAATGGTGGGGAGTTCACCTCTAATGCTTTTATTCAGTTCTGTGTGGACCATGGCATCAAGCAAGAGCTTTCAAATACCAATTCACCTTCATAGAATGGAGTTGTGGAGCAAAAAAATAGGACAATGGTAGAAAAGGAATCAAGATTTACCAAAGTTCTTATGGCCGAGGCAGTTGGCGATGGCTGTCCACGCCATAAACCGATCTCCAACCTCTTCAGTTCCTAAGAAGACACCATTTGAAGCCTATTTTGGTAATAAGCCCAACAGGTCCCGCTTTTGGATTTTTGGGAGCGATGCATATGTCCCACAGGAGCAAAGGAGGAAGTTTGACCCCAAGACCTAGAGAATGCTTTTGGTTGGCTAAAACTCTCTTTTCAAGGGATATTGACTCTATTTTCTAGAGAAAAGGGATGTTGTACTCAATTGTGATGTTTTTTTAACAAGATTTTACCTTCAAATGGGACTTATGCTCCCAAGTCTTCCAGGAAGATCCCAATTTGATGATACTTGTTGGAGACCCAGATTTTGATTTGCCTCTTGATAAGCCCTCTTCTGCTATGTCCCTCAGGCTTTGGAGGAGCATACACCTATTCCAAACGATGTAGGTGGTAGTGGTTTTCATTAGAGTGCTGAGTTAGATCCATATATACCAGTAGCTCCTCCCCTGGGGAGCTTGTCTAAGGCTTTTCTCAGAAACCAGGTGTAGACTATGAGGAGACCTTTTCCATTGAGGATCCAAACTTTGCAAACATTGTGTGTAGGTTGCTCAAGGCCCTCTATGGCCTCAAGCAATTCCCTCAAGCATGGTACAAAAGATTAATTCATTCTTCTGTTGACACTCTTTTTGATGCAATCTTCTACTGACCTTTTGCTGACCTTGACTTGTACATATACCATGAGGGAGGATTAGTCACACTTGTTATCCTCTACATTGATGATTTTGTGATTATAGGTATAGAGTCTATATCCTTTCATGTCTACTATAATCCATCCAAACCACTTCATTATGAAAATCAAGAGAATAAGCCATAATCCAGCCCCATCAAATGGTGAGCACTCCACCCCTACTTTGGGTGATGCAGATCCAAGTTACAAAACCACTTTAGCACATAAGATGGCTATAAAAATTTTGAAAGTATTTTGGCAACACAACACAACCATAACAAAAAGAAAAAATATATCTAAGAGCCTTACCAACTTCCACAATAAAAAATAACAACCAAATCCATGTGGGATCTCAGCCCTTGACCATAAACCATAATCCTCAAGTGCTAACCAACTCTCACATTTGGGGTTTTGACTATACATGTTGCAACCAACCCAAGACAACACACCGGGCCCTTAAAGAACAAACTTTTATGCGTAGAAAAAAATCCAGCTAGCTACCAAATATATTTTTGAAATCCCACTTTGATCATCTTTAGCCAGGCACAAGTGATGTACTATGACCACACCTCACCCTCCTTGCATTTAGAGCTAGTTTTGACCTAGAACAGTGGAAAGCAGTATATGCATGCATGAGACATCCACATTATCCTTGAGGTTCCATGCATCATATGGCATCACCACATCAATCCAATCACAATGTGAAATAGTGCCACCACTTTGATCGAGCATATGCCATCATTTCACATGTAGGTAAACAAACTATTTTTTTATTTTTGGATGCATGCACAACATGCAAAAGAAAATGTTTGGCCTCATACCAATGCATTAAGCTCAGATCTATAGCATAGACTAATACCTTATCACATCATTTCACCCATATGAGACGTGTGCTAACAATAGTGACATAAAAAGAAAAACACTTTATGCAAAAGTGTCCATATGGTTCCGATTGACTAACCATATATCCCACACATGATAAGTTTATGAAAATCAAAAATTTGAAATCAACTCACCAAAATAAATCATAAAACATATATGAACCACTTATCAAACTCTTGACTCCATATGATACTCGCCCTAGCTAGCATCCCTACACGTATAGGTAATCCCAAACAAAGAACGATTAATAATTCATGCTCATGTGGTGATATCGGTGATCTAAATACACTTATCAATAAGTTTAATCAAGATTTTGATTGAGGAAGTGGTTCTTCTTATTTGATGAATTTATATAGTAGGGTCCAAAATATTGACCAAGTACATTGGGCATAGCAAGCTATATTTTGACCATAACTCTTTATTGGTGCAAACATTTCATGTGACATCTAGAAGGTAAAATGCTCTAAATTATGTGTTTAACCATTGGTTCAAAGGGTTTGACTTGATTCATAGTGTTTTAGGAGATATGGCTAAAAGAGTGTCCGTACCACTTACATGACATGAAAGCAAAAAGTGCTTTTTTCCGTCTAAGTGATCATAAACACACTGTATGCATATATTAGCATGCTAAAAATCATGGAAAATCATCAAGCATCCTTGTACACACTTAGCAAGACAATATTTTCCTATATTTATAAAAAAGAAACCACCAAGAGCATAGTTTCTCAAAAAACAAAAGTGCAGAGTGAAAGAGATGATGGCTATGAAGGTTAGAGATTCTTACCGTGATCAAGAAGTGATTATTGGTGATCAAGATTATTCTTTATTTCCACAAGAGTGTGTTGATAAGAGCTACATAGAGGGTTTTTCCACGAAGTTGGGGATATTTTATCAAGGATATGCTTTTGAGAATGGGACCTAAAAGGGATCAAATAGTTGGACCAATGGACATACCTGTCTATGACCAATCAATGGGGTAGTACATCCCATGGAACTCACCCTTGTGATGAAAACTAAGTGAGAGGAGAAAAAACCACCTTTAATCAAGAAAAACTAGGTGACACTAGAACCAATAAATGGCTACGTGAGTCACCACTATCAAGTAACTAGTTTGAAGGCTTAGATGGAGGACCATTGGCTTGGAGTGGAGGTGTTGAACATAATTGAAGCGTCAAACCAAGTGATTTCCAAAAATGGATCAAAAAATACAATGGATTTAGGGATCCATATGACCACTTAGCAAGCTCAGGCAAGTGTTAAGGGTAAAAAGGATTTCTGATTTCTATAATTTGAGGGATTTGGAATGACCTAGGCTAAGGCTTTGACTTGGTTTTTGCAAGATCTCTAATTTTTCGGTCTCTTTTAAAAAATAAGAAAAACAGATGTCAATGTATGCTTCTTAATTTTTTTTTGGTTTAGAATGGAGGTTGTGTAATATTCTAAGGCTTTAAAATGAAAAGCAAGGTTGTTTTCATGTTCTGGTAGGTCAAACATACATTTGGTTTGGTTTGGTTTTTTTATATATATAAGTTTTTTCTTGCTTTTTGTGCTTTTTGGTGCCTTTCAGTGAAAACCAGGATTCGGATCCTTAATCTACAAGTCTCAGAGAACTTAGGTTTCAATTCTGTAAAAATCTATTTTTTTGAGTGCTTTTTGTGCTATGTTTAGCTTTTTATGCTTTTCTGTACTTTCCAATGAAAAGAGAGTCAGTTTTCTAGTTTAGATAGGTAACAAAAAGTCGTGGTTTGATTTAAATTTTTTTTCTTTTTGTTTTTCATTTTATGCTTCGAGGTCCCCACCATATCAAATTAAAAGAAAAACCTTACAAAACACTTCAAACACAAAAATGAAGGGTAATGGTGCAGGAGATGAAAAGCTATGAGTTATTGAAAAGTCAAAAGACTTTATGTTCTCTATACAAACAAGTTTCCAACATGCTTCATTTCTTCTCTTTATAGTGATAGCCATTTTTTGGCTGTTCAAAATTGCAATAGTGAGCTACCTCACCCTATCAAATTACTCAAACATTGTGGTTATCCTCTCCCTTTCACTGTACATAGGCGTGTGTGAGTTAGAGGACTTTCCCCATATCTCCTTAATTAAAAACCCTCAATTAGCTAGTCATTGAACTAGTTGAGCCAAAAAAATAAATAAAACAAAAAAAATGTTTATTATGATCTCTTTGTTTGTAAATATTTCATTGTATATAAGGCCTAAATATAGAGATTTTTTATAATTATTTTGGTATTTTATGTTAATATTTATACCTAGGTGTGTGTTTTATTAGGCTATATATGCCTTCTTTTATCCTCTCGCACGATAAGTATATTTTTGTTGCTACTGTGTACATTCTCTAATCTCATAAATATTTTTTTCTTTTATACAAATCACCTCCACATTTTTATCCTCACCCTTGTGAAAATAAAAAACTGGCTCTTCCTCCCTTAGTCACTTTTATTATATAATTCTCATTTAGTTGTATACTTTTTCTCTTTCACCCAAAATAATCCAAAAGAGGGACCATATCATATGATTCCAATATCCTTTTTCATATCCATAATTCTTTCATATTTTTTCTTTATGTACTCATTATTCTAACACCGTGTGCTCATTGAGCTAAAATCCATGAATAGTCTATACACTAGTCCCACCATGTATATATCTCTTATTTCACCAATAATCCTCCTCCATGCATGTGTAAAGATCATTTGGATGCTTTGTATCATGATATGACAAAGGAGGGACTCACTCTTGGATGCATTGTGCAAATTCAATGAAGGAGGGGGCCACTAAAAGACTTTTGCAGTCATAAAAAATAGGCTTTCTAGTGAGATTTTTGGCACCTATCTCCGCTCAAAATTTGAAGAAGTCAACAACAGACAAAATATATCCCACAAATTGAATAATCACCTCAATTTTTTGCATAAGCTTTGGAGCTACCATTGGTGAGATATGAATTTTATGGTGGACCCCAGTCTGTCCACTTTTTCTCACAAGTCACCCCTAGTCTTCTCTCACTTCTACACACACACACACACACACACACACATGCTCCTTCCTCTCAATCCCTTACTCAAAGCTGCAACTTTCATGGCTTACTTTATCTTGTTCACCATTTCCATCTCTCCCTACTCCATAGCTCAAAAATTATCGTCTCTACACACATATAGCTCAATTTCTCTCTCTCGAATCAAACTCATATTACCATAACCTCTTTATGCTTTCACAAAAAGAGAACAAATCAGCAAATAACCAAGCTCAAACTCTGAAAAAGGGAAGTTTGATCATGCAAAATTCAACTTTCTCATGCACAAAAACTACACCGACCGAGTTCTACAACCACTTCATTCACTCGAGGAGATAGGTGGAAAATTCCCTTTCCATCTTGTGGTTTCCATCAAATTGTGTACATTCTCATCCTTATCTTACTTTTTATCATTGTATAAATCATGTAATGCACCTTGAGTGCATATGCCATGTAATTGTAATTCACCCTACTAACCACAAACTACTAACAGTAATGACTAACCCATCTTGTAAATTGCACCCTCTACTATCTACTAGAGTAGGCACCTCTAAGTTACTCACCTCTCTCTTCTTTCAAACTCAATAATTCTCTTTCCTTGAGCCCATATTCATGTGACTCAAAAGAAAAGAGAGACCCACTCTCATTTGAAACTCAAAAAAAAATCATAATCCATGTCATAATCTTTGTAATAAAAAATTGCACACATAACATAGCACTCTCCAATTCTAGTTGTGTGAGGAGATTGTAAGCTTTGATAGCTCTCTATCACTTTACATTCATATGTGCATAGAGATGCTTGAGGCTATTGAGAGGAATTGAGTGATGTCCTACTCTCCATCACATTTGTAGCTTCCACTTGCTCATAAATAAGATTGATAGTTTGGGGTGTGATTGTGTACAGCGGCTATGCCTCTTCTCTCCAAAATCAACTCGACAATTTGGTTCAATGGCTTGTATAAGGTGAACCTGTTCTCAAGATTATTTGTATGCTTTCATCCTTTGTAGTTTTTAAGGGGCTTGTTGAATTGTTTGCCTACAACTGATTGTAAAAGGGTGATATGGTGAGAGGGCTCCCGTAACCCTAAGACAATGGTAAAATGACAATAAGATTAATCCTTGTGTTGTCTCTTTAATTTCTCTAAGCTTGGAAGCAGCTAATCTTTTATGCTAGGATCTAGTTGCTCAAAATTATTTGTACTCTTTACCTCACTCTCTTCCAAATCCCTATGGTTGTGAAGGACTGTGTTTAATGTGTTGTGTGGCCATTTTTCATTCTTCTCTTTGCACATTGGGCTACATATTATTTGCATCCTAGTTCGCATCCATAACTAGGTGGTGCCCCTTTCTTTTGTTGGGTTTCGTTGTGGGTTTGTTGTTGTCTTGTGTGCTTCTAGTTGCCCCAAGCCCAATTGAGCAGCACGGGAGCCTTGAGGAGTATTTAGAGGTCGCTTCTCTTGTTGTCCACTCCGGACCGCCTCAATAGCTCTTTTCTAGCCTTTTCTAACCTTTCTTTTTACAAAACACTTCAAACACAAAAATGAAGGATAATGGTGTAGAAGATGAAAAGCTATGAGTTATTGAAAAGTAAAAAGACTTTATATTCTCCATAGAAATAAGTTTCCAACATGCTTCATTTCTTCTCCTTGTGGCTTCTTTTTAGCCTTTTTTAACCTTTGTTTCTCCTTAAAATTTCAATGGAAGAGAGTGCATGTCTATAGAATTTATTTTTTGCTTTTTATGCTATTTTTAGCTTTTTATGCCATTTTTAGCTTTTTATACTTTTTGGAATTTTTAAAATCAATGTGATTGTTTAAATTTTCTAAATAAAAAAATATTATCTTTAGGCACCTATGGATGAAAAACAAGCATACACTAGAGAAATGAGGTTTAACAAAAAATGTATGAGAATTATTTTTTATAAAAAGTGACATCATAAATACTCTGGGGTGGTATGGTGTGGTTTAGGTCACTGACGACCTCATTAATTGCTAAATATTGTTTACATGATTCAATTTTGTAAGAAAAATTAAACGGTATGACCAAAGTTGACTTTTAAAAGTAAAACCCTTGTTTTAAAGAAAGACTCGAGTCATTTTCCAAAGTAGGATCTATTTCTAGCAAGAGAGAGGATACCATCTATAGCTTAGGGCACAGACTAGCTTGGCATACACAATAGATAAGGAACAATTCTACTCAATTTACAGTGTCAACAATTGTGTAGAATACTATTAGGAAAGAAATGGACTCATTTTCGGGGCTTTTAGCTCTAGTGAGAGAATGATCCTTAGCCAATAGGAAGAAGGCTAATGTTACGTTGAAAAGCCTTTTGTTTCATTTTTGAAAATATCCATGAAAAACATTTTGGTGAAATTATCATTGTCATGAGAAACGTGAGGCGCTTGATAGTCACATCTTGCACAAGCGCCGAGCACCTTTTTATGAGATGAGCTGTTGCTATCTCGCACAAGCATCAATCACTTTTTTATGAGGTACTCGCAATTCAAATTCAAACGGGTTGTACTTGATAACGATTGATAGGTACTATTCAAAACTGTGAAGGGGTCAGAATCAAGCGAATAGAGGCCCCTCAGGGGTCTTGGGGGCCTCTATTCGCTTGGTTCTGACCTCATGAGACCCTAGGCTTAAAATGGTTGTATCTTGAGCTAGAGACGTTGAATTTTAGTGTTTTAAAGTGCTATCCTAAGGTTTTTGGATATTTTGGATGCATCCGTGGTGTTCTTTTTGTATTTTGAAAACATCTCTTATGTGTTTTCTCTCATCAACATCACATCACTCATTAAGATTCACGGACATGGATTTTGGTGCACACTTAAGTTGGGCTCTCGAAAAGTATTTTGTACGAGCATGCATTTAAGTGATCAAGCAAACTTTTATGTATATACTATGAGAAATAGAATTTCAAAAACTACTTTTGTATTTTTTAGGATTACCTCTCCCTATGCTGAGTTGGCGTTTCTTACAGGGCCCAAAATTGAGTCCAAATTTCTCTTAATGTGTAAAACTCTACGTATGTATTATATGCAGTAGTACAAGCTCTGCATCACCATCTCCATAAGAATTTCTCTCATTTCCAAGAAGAATAAGAAGAAGAAATTTCTCTCTCTACTTGCTTACTATATTCTCTTGTTCACATCAAGATGAAGAAGAACTTTCTCTTTCTATTTTCTTACTATATTCTCTTCTCTATTAATGGTGTATGCAGTCTACATTGTATGTTTCACCTCTTTTGGAGTCATCATAACAAATTATTGTCCTCAAAGAGATGCACAGAAAGATTTGGTGTACCTTTCTCTCTACTTTTAAAAATATACACGACCTTCAAGGGTATTAAGTCTTGGTTTTTGTCATGAGCTGTTCACAAAAAATCTCTAGCATTGTTGTCCTGCCAACAATAGATTTCTAGCCTTGGGTTATCAATTAGTATACATTCTAGAGGCTTTATATCAATCTGATTGTAACCTTATAATTCAACCATAGGTGGTCATGGTTCCAAATTTGACCCTGTGCCTATCAATTAGTATCAATTATAATTCATAGTTCCAAATCACTTGAAATTTGACAAAGGAACTCTAGTGATATCATAGGTCAAAACTTCTTTTAAGAAAAGTCCAAAAATTTGAAGTTCCAAGAAGGTAGGAGATAATGAGCATGATTATTATCTTTGAGCCTAAATGAAGATTTTGTCTTTATTTCTTGATCTAACAGTATTGCACACACTATAGACAAGTCAAGGCTAGAAATCTATTGTTGGGAGGACAACAATGCTATGGTGCCTATCAATTAGTAATTTGAAGGTGCCTATCACCATGCCAAGTCATTTGATAGGCACCATGCCTTAATTTCTTGATCTACAATATTGCACACACTATAGACAAGTCAAGGCTAGAAATCTATTGTTGGGAGGACAACAATGCTATGGTGCCTATCAATTAGTAATTTGAAGGTGCGTATCACCCATGCCAAATTATAATTTGATAATTTGACACGGTGCCTATCAATTAGTATCAATTATAATTCATCGTTCCAAATCACTTGAAATTTGACAAAGGCACTCTAGTGATATCATAGGTCAAAACTTCTTTTAAGAAAAGTCCAAAAATTTGAAGTTCCAAGAAGGTAGGAGATAATGAGCATGATTATTATCTTTGAGCCTAAATGAAGATTTTGTCTTAATTTCTTGATCTACAGCATTGCACACACTATAGACAAGTCACTTTTGACAAGTTTCATGAGGTTCGTATCAATTTTCAAGTTTTTAGCCCCATTTTTGTATCTACTATTGGACTTATGAAAAAATCAGGTCCAACTAGCACTTTATAGATCCAAGTGACTCTAAACTTGGATATAGGCTCCATGCACTATGGTCTAGCATGTACTATGCTCAATTGGTTAAAACTTTGCACTTTTAGGGCTGTAAAGATTTCCAAGTTTTGATGATTTCCATAGTTAGTACAAAGTATTTTAAGGGCTTCTGAAGATTTTTCAACCTGGATCATTTTTAAGGTAATTACCTTCACTTTTAAGGTAATTACCTTCACTTACCTATTAATGAAATATGGAAATAGCTCTGACATGAAATTTGTACACAAATGAACTCAAGACTTCTTGGGCCTTCACAAAAGTTATCTTACTTCACCTTTACAAGATAACCCTTACTCCAAGTCCAATTTCAATCTCCAAAAACAAAAGCGATTATTATGTACTGGCTTGAAATTGCATGTTTTTTGAATTTGATGTCATTAAAGTCTTTTACAAAGGATTACAAGAAATCTTGGCCAAAAACCTCAAATTTGCATGCATACATTAGACATGATATAATAATCTACTTTTTAGACAAACTTTGAAAATTTCTTTTATGCTAATTTTGACTTACCAACTTTGGCATGAAACATTCTTTGGTGGATTTTTAAGCTTACCTTAGGAGTTGAAGCCTAAAAACTCTGATATTTCAAAGAAAAGCTCATTGATGATCGTTTAGAGAGTGAGATAGGTAGGAAATTCATCGTATGATTACTTAACCTAATCCTAATCAAAATTCAACATGGGTAGGTCTGTACGCAGGTCTTTTTAATGGGTATCTTTCAAGATGCCCCACTTTTGGGTTGAGAATCAAAAGGCTAATGGCTGCCAAGATGGGAAAGGAAACGACGCGTGGCAGATGGGATTGGACGTATTTACATTTTTCTTTGTCGCACTCAATACTGTCTCTGCTATAGAGCTTGTGCACGCACCACCAAGAGATGCTCTCTCTCTCTCTCCCCCCTCTGGGAGTAGCGCAGGCACCAGTAGAGGTGCTCCGTTGCTGTGGCATTTGCGCATGTGGTCGATGACGGTGTCAACAACAAATCACAGATAAATGTGATGCCCAAGTCAAGCATGGATAGAGTGTGGAGGGCGGAGATCAGGCTGGAGAGGGGCGGAGGGGATTTGCCTCACAGGGAGTTTCACGAGGGGTAGATGGCAGTGCTCCTCTCTCTCTCTCACTCAGGTCCTGTGGGAGGTATGTTTTGTGAGGCAAGGCGTATGGGTAGAGGTTGGAAGTGCCAAATCATGCAGGCAAGATGGTGGAGACGACAGGAAACAGGGAATCGGGCAGTACACGAGACAGTGATGGACCTGTGTTAGGAGGTTTATGAGGGACTCTCTATGTCTCTCATTCATGAAGAGACCATCTGTATGTCTCTCTCCTTCCTTCCCCTTGCAAGCGAAGTCTCAATCTGCATGGCGCATTCGTTGCAAGTCTCGTCCAGCTACTTCTCATGATGTCATGGTGCGGCGTGTTAGCCAAGAGTGCCCATGGCCAGACCCCCCGTGGAGAACTTGTGTCGCGCTCTATCCCTCTCTCTGTCTCGCTTAGTTTGTGCTCAATGGCAGCCTTTCGCTGGTCCTTATCGAGTATTAGTGAGAGCGTGGAATCTGGTGACATTCCAGTTATGGAAGTAAAGTGTTATCATATCAGCCTTGTGATTTATGTTCAAGAAATGGTATGGTCACTGTTGCTCTTTGCGTGTCTCTCTGTCTCTGTCTCTCTCTCACTCAAGCACTGTTCAGATCTTGGAGCATGTTCAGCCCAGATCATCACCTGCTGTCTTAACCAATTATTCGAACAGACGCTTGCCACACGCGTCACCATGTCAGCCTGGACTTCAACACCGACCTGGATTCGCTAGAGCAGCATAGCCTCAATTCTAGGTACATCCTCGCTGCCTTTTTCCCTGCGACTGCAAAGAAGTGAGAAGACCATGTTGAACTCATCGACAGGCAAACCTTCGGCGACAAACACAGCGGCGTATGTCAACCTCAAGGCCAACGAGGCAGGCCAGGGCACGAACGTTTTGCTTTGCGGAGACCGATGAGGAATCTAGGGACATTCCACTTAATGAAGTTCGATCGAGTAGTAGTGGAAAGTGTTCACAAACACTTATTTTTTTCTTTTTTTATTTATTTGAGCATCAACTTTCATACTCTGACACAACCTAACTCATCAATACTAAAAACTAACCTAATTTATGGCTAAAAGGTCCTTGACAAGCACAACTACTCCCCAAGACACCTCTACACAACACAAATGACACTCTTCAACTATGCAATTTTTGAAAGATGGTGTTGAGGAAGTGATGGACATTGATATCCAAGCGTTGAGTTTTTCCTAGTTTATGTCATTTTGTTCCCCCCATTGATACCAAATGTATGGGTGCCAAGCCTCACTCTATCTTATTGTAGACATAGGGAGAACCACAGACATAAATGTCAACCCGTGAAATGCAGCTGACATGACTAGTGCATGGATGCTACAAGAGGTTTTCAATCTCTTAGAAAACATACTCAATTTCAATCTAATCAATGTAACACTCAATCATATGTCCAACAACAAAATCTAGTCATCACATTGGGAAGCATATCATGATAGTTAATTAAGTTGTTGAACTCCAATTTGTACTAAACCTATAGGACAAGTAGGGAAATCCTAAACTCAGATGCGTAGGATATCATAACCACATTTTGGACACAAAAGAATGTTACCGTATACATGTGGTAGTGATGTATGTGAACACACTTAGGACCGTCATGATATTTTTTACCTCACTAGGAGGTTGTCACCCCCATGCGTTGTCTTTGGGGGTTCACCATCAGTACCCCCTATATAACACACATTCACGGGATATTAAAAAAAACCCTCTTTTAACATATTTGAATGAATAAAATGACCCCTTCTTCTAGGATTTTTTTCAAAATTGAATATAAAACCCCTTATTTTAATGTATCTCTCTTAAATTGTCTAAATTTTTTGCATTTTAGAAGCCCGTTTTTTGAACTCAGGTTATACATTAACATGATTACATACTACACCCCCCGAGTGCATTGTATATACGCCCATCACTCTAGGGCTATCTTATCTTTACATTGCACACTAAGTAATACTACTCTATGTTGTGTGCCTTGAGCTTCTTCCATCTTCTCGAAGATATGTGTTTCCCTGCAACCCTATTTCCAACAAAAGATGGATTATTATTAGTAGCAAGGCAAATTTGACCAAGTCTATTTCACTCCGAAATGCAGCTAGAATCTTAGCATTGATGTCCCAATAATCCTCGTATAGCTAAAATATAGTTTCTATGCTTAAATCTTGAGTTATGAGCTAACAAGCATGAGGCTTATTAACATAAATTCTTAGAACTACCACAAGAGACTTACATCATTACATAGAACTTTCACCTTTGATTGTGAAGAAAATAGCACTTCCAATGAACAATACATGGGGGAGATATGAGCATCAAAAGAGAGAGGGAGAGTACACAAATCTCAGAGATAGCAACGTGCATTTCATTATCCAAAAACTTAGAGGGGTTTTACAAAAATTGGCTTTATTTACACCTTAGCCAATATATAAAAATGATACATTGACTCGAAGTTGGGGTAGAATGGAACTACATTATTGTATCTAGGTCATCATGTGACTTACAATCTAGGAGATCATAGCCTTCACTATTGACTGTATATCTTTGTAACAGTAACACAAGGTACTAGATTTGAACTTGATGGGTTTAACATTCAGAACTAAGATATTATCCCTCTTCCAACAATAAATATGAACTACTCTCTTCATATGCAATAATAGGCATTAAGACTTACTCATCCATAGGTTGCATAAGGTAAACAGAAATTTCCTTCCTCCCTAAAAACAAGTTGAGATCTCTCCAATTCCATTGTAGGTTTTTGAACCATATTTGGCAAACACCTATACATAGGTTTCACTTGATACATAATGCACATTACCCTTATGCTTAAATGTGTAGTAGCACTAGTGGCTCTCATGATTTATCCGTTTTCTTTCTATGACACATCATTTTTGTGGTTTTGGTTACCCTATTGGATGCTCAATTTGTGGTCCTTGTCCCACTGCTCTCAATACCAACTATCTTTGCAAACTTGCTACCATTTATTTCAAACGTTTCATTATCTTCTCATAATTTGCTACAAAAGGGTTGAGGTGAAATTGTTGGTCCTATTCTATAACTCTTCATATCATTGTAGACATCTTTCTTTCCATGGACCTCACAATTATCCCCTAATTCAATGATATCTAAAATGCAAGATTCCAATGTTGTATGCTTCATGCTATACATCTAGTAATATGTATCTTTTTTGTTCAAAATCCCTTCCAAAAATAAGTAAATGAGCCATTCTTTGTTAGGCTATTTACATTCAACACATCTAGCATCATATTGTCTCATCCAGCTAGCACAATTTCTAACTATTTCACCTTGTTTTTACTTTAAATTTTAGATTTGACCTATAGTGCTATGCTTAATTCTAGTATTATAAAGGCACTCATAAATCTCCTCACAAGTGTGTGAAGATTTGTTACACTCCTTGTTCCTAGAGTTTGAAACCAAGGCAAAGCTTTGCCTTCAAAGTGTCATCCAAAACCCCTTATTGCTTATACAAATCATATACTTTGTTGAAACTAGCTAAATGATTGTATCTTGATCATATGGATCTCCATTTCCATTCTAGTTTTTGATCCAGTTCTAGAAATTCATGGGTCTAGCTTTCCTCGAGTCTCCTCCTGCTCATCTATGAACTGGAAGTATTGGTCCCATTGGTTCCAAATCTTGGAACAAAATGATATTTGATTGTGGCTCTCTTGGCTCTTTTTTGGCCTAATTGCCACCAATTTTGCTTGGCTTAGAGGTGATAAGCCCCCCCCCCCCCAATCCAATCCTTGGATGAAATTCCTATTGGTTCCAAATCTTGGAACAAAATGATATTTGAGTGGGTGGCTCTATTGGGTCTTTGTTGGCCTGATTGCCACCAATTTTTCTTGGCCTAGAGGTGTTAAGACCCCCTTGAATCCCCTTGAGGATAAAATCCCCTCCTCTCTCATCCACGCTTGTGTTATGTTGTGTAGATTTCCTTTCATTGTTCAGACTCCCAAGTCTTTCCATAGTCCAAGCAAGTTTTTTCAAGAAAACCAAACTCTAAACAACTCCTAATGATGATAAGTTAAGGCAACTAAATAGAAAAAAAAAATTTGGATGGGTAGAGGTTAGTCTTTTTTGTCTCATTACTCATTTCCCACATACCTCTCCCAATGAAACCGTCTAAAAGGTGTAGGCTACTATGCACATGGTGTTTTTGTATGTGATGAATCCCATATAGTGAGTGATGTTCGATTCGTATCCCTTTGAAAGATCATATATGGATATGGGGCAACCTATTCTCCAATTTCACATTGAACTTCTTGCAACTTGACTATATGAAACCCTCAAATTAACCTCAAAATAGAAATTTTCCAAGCTAGAGTTTCAAATAAATAATCTACAGTAGAACCCATTTTTAATTTTTATTGATCTTATCCAAATAGAGATAGAGTTTCTTATTTTATTTCCAGGAAATTTCCATACCCTAACTGTCTAAACCCTAAGTGGTGTGTTTTGCTTTTTTTTAAAAACATCACTCCAAATAAAAGTGACTTCAAATTCACACTTTGTTAAATGGCCATCTCATTCGACAAATGGTGTAGCAAGAAAAAAGATAAACGGCATACCAAGTAGCTCTTTAACACTAGATTTGTAACAGGACACTTTTACGTCCTATTAAGTGACCATTTTGCTTGAATTATTTGAAGAGTTTGAAAATCAATTTCTAAGTGCTATATATCCAAAAATTTGCCTTGTTAGCCGCAAAGGCTTTACACTTTTTTGGAATATCAATCTCACCATTAACCTTACTATTGCATAACATTTATGAACATAAGCTCTGTGAAAAACGGGTCCTGTTTTTGGACTTTTTTCAAAGTTTTGCAACTATACCACCCTAAAATTAATGTTAGTGAGGTTTATATTACTAGAGGATAAGCAGTATTAGTTCTCAACATGTTTAGATGCTTCTAGGGACAATTAAGTGTTAAAATTGAAAGTTATGACCAAATTCAAAGAATTGCCTAATGCTGTTTTTTTGACCAAAATTAGCACTTTTATGATTTTTTTGGTGGATTTCTTGATATCCAAATGCAATTTTATTGTGCAAGTGGCATGTGTAACATAAAGATAATCTTCCTAGAGTTTTGGGGCACCTAATATGCTATATAGCATAGTATATGATGATGGTTGAGTTTTTCTATTGCAGGAGAATACAAGACATTCTAATGTAGCAAGTAGGGCTTACCCGATTCTAAAAAACAAATTCACGTAGAATCTAAAAGGATTCTCTCTCTCTCTCTCTCTCTCTCTCTCTCTCTCTCTCTCTCTCTCTCTACTTCAGTTATCTTGCGTGAGGCATCCCAACACAAGGCATGTGTCTCTCTCTTTCACGAGAACACGGGTTGTGTGTGTGTGCCGTGTGTTGACAACAATAGCGAGTAAGGCTTTGTAGGGGGCTGCAAAATTCGATGCTAAGGGTAATCGGGGATGCAAAGGGACGAAGGCACTGAAACGAGAAAAAAATAAAGAGGAAGGGGGACAAAGCACGGGACGACGGCAAGGAAAAAACCCAAGGCAAAGGCGACGACGAAGATGAAGTAATAGTCAAACACGGGGATGGGGGTGAGAACAAAGCAGGAGTCCAACTTCTTTTTTATTTTAGTAGCCAAATCCCTTCTAAGTTCAGTGACATCCATGAGTCGCATGGTTACAGGAGCTCTTAATGGGTTAAATCTTCTGGAGGTTTGGTATCAAATCCTTCCAAACCTTTTAAAGGTCCAGGAAGGGTCTTTAGAGCAGACGACGGGATTCCAAGGAATCTGGTGTACTAATGAATAAACTACATGCAAGTCAGTAGTGGGGGAGCAATACAATGTAGCAAGTATAGCTTTCTCAATATTGCTAGTTTACCAGACCAATTTTGTGTATTTTGTAGGTAGTAACAATATCTAATCATGAACTACAAATTTGGCTAGATATTGAATAGTTTCTATGGGAATATACAAGTCATAATACTAAACCCAATTTTTTCATGTTTGTTGTATTTAGCATTTCATCATTGTCTACGAGGCTCCACTTAGTAGAAGATTCATTATTCTTTTGACATGCTCCATGGATCCTTTTGCATTCAAAGGCTCAATGGAAACTAAGAAAATATGTATATAGTATATGCATTGAGTGTGACTATAGAAACTTTGATGATAGGTCTGTAGAGTGGAAAAAATGCAACTTTTTTGTACCTACTTTTTTTGCCCCAACCACAAAAATAGTGAGGCAAAAGCAACCGTATGTTTTGATCATCAACCTATTGAAGTTAAACGGGGAATTTTATCTCTCATGCCCTACAAAATTTCTAGTCTCAACCGTAACTAAGAAATGATTGTAGCTAAGAAATGATTGTTTTAGGCAAAATACACTAGTCCATCAAGTTTGAAAGTTTCTTGTGACATAGAGATGAGAAATTTTACGGGTTTTTCATTTTTGACATGTGTAGTAGTCCTTGAGCTATAAGCTCATGAAGGATTTTCCAAAATGAGTGGATCTACTATGGTTTTGGAATATATTTTTTTCATAACAGTGAAAGAACTATTTTATGTCATGTTAGGTTACCAAACTAGTGTTAGAGAATGTGAGTCAAGGTGTTTGATAAAGGCAATAACAAATGGCCCATCCTTCTCTCCAAAAACTTGTTATAGAATTCCACGTTGGTGTGGACTACTAATGCAGGTTTTTCAAGGAAAGGTGGGTCCATATTTGTAGGTATACAATCTACTTGGCACTACACATGAATGTGAGAGAGGGGGGGGGAGGGGGGGGGGCAAGAGGAAAGATAGAGCCAAATTATATGGATTGTTTTAACTATGCAATGTGCTTGACATGATGAATGCAAGATATATATATATATATATATAGAGAGAGAGAGAGAGAGAGAGAGAGAGGGGAGACTTTGATGAACAAGCAAGAGAGAGAGAGAAAACAGAAAACTTTGAGCTACTCTTTTTTACCACTATTTGTTTGTATACCTAGTATGCTATCTAAGCTACCTCCTCCTCCTACTCTCTTTGTATCTCATTTGGTCCACTTTGGGTGTGCCCCCTTCAACTACTTGTTGTAGCTTTCTAGGGATAGGATAGCTTCTAAAAGAGGTCAAAGGTGATGATGTCATTGTAACTATTCACCCTTTGGTTGGGTGTGCATGGTGCATTTAGAAATCAAAGACTAAGAAGAATTAAAGCGCAAGACGTTTTTTTTTATTATTATCTTATATTCTAGAAATAAGCAACATTCTATCTCTCTCTCTCTCTCTCTCTCTCTCTCTCTCTCTCTCTCTCTCTCACACACACACACACACACACACACACACACACACATTCAAGCCTCCTCAACTAGATTTTTAAGGTCATTTAAGAATCTACAACTTCAATTTTCTCTTCTTCTTCCTCTTCTCACAAGGAAACCCTCGAATCAAAAGAAACCTGCACTAGCAAGAAATTGTTTTAATTCTTCTCTCTTGCTTGTTGCATTTGGATCTTCTCTTCTAATATACTAATTTCCAAAATGTTTTCTAAGAAAGTGTATCTAGGATCATGAAATACTTGTATGTTTCATTTTACCTTAGATTGTATAAAGTTGGAAGCAATTTGCATTACATTTTTTCCTACAAATAGAAGTAGCTAGTGTAACTCTTCATTATAGTGGTTCACACTCTGTTGGCCACCGACTACACCACTTTTTATTGTTATCTCAAAAGTATACACATTATCTTTCTATTAGTTTACAAGGTCTTCCACCCATGAGATGGGATCCCCATCCCAAAACACATCGAGACAAGGTTCTTAATGACTTAGCATGCCAGCCAGGATTGCAAGGGTTGTACAAAAGAACAGTGTAAACCACCTTACTCGTGGGTGTTTTCTCTCATTGGTCCATGTGACAACAGGTGGGCTTGACATATGTAGTGTTAGCCCAGTCTAAATGTTGAGCAAGTCATCTATTTGATTAGAAAAAAATTCTCATTTTTTGGCTCGTTCAAAATATCATGCTCTGTCTTTGGGAATCCTCATACTTACAATGGAAGCATGGAATGGTTGAGGTTCTACTTTCTTCTTATTAGGAATCCAATGCTTGATAGAATGACCATTGTAAGTTTTCTTCTCAATTTTGAGCTTCCTTCATGATGTTGAACTTACTATTGTGCTTATGTTGGGTGTTGTATCAAGGTGACAAACATGCTTCATGTCGTTTGAAGGCATAGAAGATTTTATTGTTTTAGAGTGTGTCTATTTTGACATGTACACTCCTTAAGAGTTCTATTGAGTCCTCCATTTGCCCAATGACAACCACCCAAACTCTCATCATTGATCTTCATTCTCCTAGAAATTTTTTAATCTTGAAAGAAAAATCCATCTAGACCCACAAGAGATGGTTTTTCAAGGACCTCCTTTGCTTTCTCTATTGGCACTATTGTCTTTCCCCATGTATTTGCATTACTGTGGTCCTTCATTGTAGGGAACCTTATTCCCTTTGGACTATGTAATAACTACCTTGTTTTCAAGTCAATGGCTGTGGTTCTAACTCTATTTCATTTTCATCTATCCTAACCACATACTCTTCCTCGAGGTCTATGTAGATATGAGCGTGTGCTCATTTGCAAATAAGAAAATATGCCACTTAGGTATCTAACAGTGAATTTTAAATTTCTTTGAATGAGGAGTCATGTTTAAACTAGTGCTATTAAGTGTCAACTACCTCCTAAAAGATGGTGAATAGTTTTCCCCTTGGTTGACACTCCTCTTCTATTGAAACCTGTCTCTGAAAATGTTTAATTGGTTTTAGATTTCTCGCACCTTGTCTGACCTAAGATTCAGAAGGATTTCAAATCACAAATTGAATTGGGTACTGACATGGCTCAATTCATATGCATGTTTATAACTATCCATAGCTATTTTTAGCTCCAATATGCTCCAAAGCACTTCCTCTTGAAAGATGGTAAATAGTTTCCCCTTTGGTTGACGCTCCTCTTCTATTCAAGCTCATCTCTCAAAATCTTTGAATCTGTACGTGTTGTATGAGGGAAATAGCATCAATCTTGCACAATAACCATACATTATTTCTTCAGTGGGCTGAAATAACAAGTCATACATGATAACAAAGGCCCTTGCTTCATTCAAGAAAGGGCATCCACAATGCATCTGACTACTTTGTTCTATAAAATGTCTCCAAACATGTCAACATCATCTTTGATATCTTTACTATCATCACACAATTGAGGTTTGTAATGCCTCTAAAGGTTTTAATGGTGCCTGCTAGGTTTTCACCATTAGTGGTAGGTCCATCCTCTAGCTTTGGTAGACGAGGGTAGCTAAGCCATGTCGACGTCTTATCCTTTACTCGTTGATGTGACTTCTATCTTCTAATTGTTGGCATTAGGTGATATTTTGGGTCTTTCCTAATCTCTTGAGGTGCATTGAAAAGCATAATGTAATATCCAGGATGCTTCTTTATCTAGTAGGCTCTCCAATTTGGCTCTATCACTTTGATGGGATCTTCCCAAAATACCACCTTCCAAAAGAAGATGCAATCTAGTCATTTTTTCCTTTTAAAAGAAGGTATAACCATCATACTTCAATGCCAATGAGAATACTAATTGTCTTATTAAATGGGGGAAAAGAGTTGTCTGTCTAATCAAACCCACCCATGCGTAGGATGCAACCTTAACCATCCATCCACAATATTTGTTAAGCACACAAACTCTTCAACTAATTTTCAAGTAAAAGGGTTGTTTAGACAGTATTTCAAACAATGAAAAATTGGTACCAGTACATTGTTTTCCAAACCTAGCTTTGGAGGCATAAAAACATACTTTATTTCAATTCTAGTACCTAAAAGCAACTACTCATAGTCTTAGATGCCCAAACATCCAGTAACAATGTTGCAAGCTGGACCTTGTGATCGCAACTGCTTAGGAGCTTCAGCCAGAGCCAAGTCTTATAAACCGCTCTCTGTGTCCACTATGCTAGTTGTCTATAACCTTGGTCATGGGGGATTGAACTAGTATGGAGTTTAGGTAAAAATCGTTTGTGTGAAGCTTTTTTGGGAAGGCATTCTTTCCTTCTACAACCAATTTTTTGAAATCCATTCTTCTTAATTTAAAGAGAGAGACTACAAAAACTTATGTCCATGGTTGAAAAAAAAGGTTTTTTGTTTGCTCTTCTCTATTCTAAAATATAAGTGCAAGGGTTAACTTAAGAGCTTAAGTTTGTTGTGTGTATATGAGTATGTATTGCAAGTCCATACGCACCACTTGCACTACATGCTCCTTGTCATTGTTAGAAAAAAAAAAACGCGGTCCAATGTATTTTGATCGGCTGAAATCCTAAAATCCCGGTTAGATTTTGAGCTTGCCTTGAAGAAAACCGGGAAGTTTTCACAAGTTATAGTGTAATCATTGGCAAAAGCTTTGAATTTTGACCTAAAACCGAGAGAATTTCAAGCTTGTCTTTATTTTCTTCGGTTAGGAAAATGTATTTTTCTAGCTCTGCGAGTCCTTGTCCTTTAGAGATTTGTTGTCCGTCTCAATCTCGTAATCAATGGCCCCACTAGTATGTGTTCTCCTAGGTGTCATACTAACTTGCTAGCTTAACAAAGATTAGACTTGCTGCTGATTAATTTCGCCATAAAAAGGTAGAATTATCGATTTTTTATGAATAAATGATCAAATAAGAAAATTTTGGTTTATAAATCTCAATGAATTTCCAACACTAATAGAATTAGCTAAGAACATTTACTTATTTTTAAAAGTCTAAGCTTTTTTTTTTTTAAGAGTTTACTTATTAGGAATCAAAAAATAATTAGTAAAGAATTCTCAAAAGGCAACATAAAATTTATAGAGCTAAAATATAATTCAACAAAGTTAATTATGTTTATTCATTAATAACACTTCGTTTACTAATTAGTTTTACCTTAATTGTGAGTGGAGTGACAAAAATGAGCTCTAAATAAATTTTAAAAGAATAACTATAATCTATGTAAATCATTTTTTGTACATGGGATTTGATTTAGCAGCATAAAAATGTCTATACAAGAAATTGATCCAAAGCCATAGTAACTAATTACCTCTCTCTAGAGTTGTGTACTTTCTCACTTTTCAATAAAAAGTAGTTAGCCCAAAATTTTGACCAATCACATACAAGTAACCTACAAAAATGAAATTTGTTATGCAATATCTTTAAGCATTTCTAGAATTTTCCCTCATTTTCTCTCTCTAAAGCTTAACCAAGGCTATAATCATTGAGAAATCAAAGGCATTGCATCATTAATTAATTACTCTAGCAAAATGTAATATTGAACAATTAAAATAATTATTTATTATTTATATGCTCAATTTATATAAGTAATTTTATGCAAAAAGTCCATTTTAATGCATGTAGTTAGTGTTATTAATTAGTTATAGCATCAATTGCAATAACTTTTTGGTTTTTGAAGAATAATCTAGTTTAGATTAAGTATATTGGCAACAACTAATTATGAGAATGCAATTAAGCATATTGTATAATTAGCTCAATGTCTCTAACTAGCTCACTATCTCCTTTAGTTATTGGTCTCAAAAGAGCTCGCGGATGCCCAATCTTTTCTTACAGCTCTTGGTTAAGTGTGTGACTATTTTCATGTAGAACGGATAAGCTTTAGTTTCCTTGGAGTATGCTTAGCTTTTACCGACCACATGCTTAGCAAAAGCACTTCTGAATTTTCAAAGACAACTACAAATACTAGAGCAAATGGATGTAGACAAAGCTAGGGAAAAAGCTCAACAACAATAAAGATGAACCCACCAAGAATATGAAGCATTTTACAGAAGCTTGCACCATCCATCCTCAGGGGGTTCACTCAAAAATATATAGAATAGTACGTGAGTTCAACAAAAAGGGGGTTAATTTCTCTTATGAACTCACAAAAAATATACATACATAAAGGTGTTTTAACTTTAAAAAGTAAAAAATTTGACACATAAAAGGTTTTTTTATTGAAAAAATTGGTACATAACGGGTCTCTATATACCTCAAAAATTGTAGAATAGAGAGTTTTATAAATACCTCTTCAGCGTATGTGCTATACAAGATATCTATATAATGGAAAAAATTAAAAAAAAAACACACACACACACACCCCGGCGGCACCCTCAAGCATCCATCACATTCTCTTTCTATTGCAACCAATCTATTACTATATGACCAAGGCTACTACTTCTACCAAATTTCCAAAGTAGTATCTAGCCAAAGCTCAAGCTAGGGCTCTAGCAAACCCCCCACCACAACATCCTCAATGGCACCAAATACCCACGAGAGGCCCATTCACATTGTCAGAGCACACACCACCACAATGATAGTCAAAAGACCTCAAGAAGAAATAAGAGCAAGGCAATGAAACCACCGTATCTTCCCAAGTAAGTGTACAAGTTCTACCCACCTCTTAATATGGAGAACCAAACCAAGGAGTAGTAGGTCCATCCAATTTTGCAAAGGGGTTGTTAATAGGAATCTTAAGGGATGCTACTTAGGCTTTGAGGGGAAAAGGGAGGGGGATGGCACGTGGAGAGAGAGAAAGGGACATCCCAGCTATGGGGAGAGATTTTTTTTGGAATGTGTGTGAGCCGTCGCGATTGGATGCTATGCGATGCAGTTGTGTTGCACAGCCGAGCGACACACAGTGAGGGAGATTTTTAGAGGAGGAGATTCAGGGGCGACATTAGGTGAGCTTTCAGCTGATTGTAGACAACACTAAATGGGAGCAGGAGTCTGATGAGTTTGGTGTGGGAGGGTTGCATATGCAGGCGTGATGAGTCAGAGAGTCGAGAGCTCTCTCTCTCTCTCTCCCTCTCTCCCTCTCTCTCTCTCTCTCTTTGCTTCATCATCAACAAGGAATGAGTTGTTGGAGCGATGCTTCGGACGTGTGGGTAAACAAGCGACGGATACAGAGCTGGAGAGCGTGTACAGAGACGGAGGGGAACATGTAGCGATTTTCTTGGTTTGAGGGACAGGGCCAAGGCGAAGTCAAAGGGACAGAGGGAGGCGGCAGGCCATACGAGCACACCTGACCACTGAGGGCCAAGGCGGAGGTTCAGAGGGAGACAGCGCGTGCGTGGTCGTAGAGGACAGAAAGCGTGGGAGGGAGAGCATGGCATCATTGGCATGCCCTAGCCTCTGTGTGGGGGCGATGGCACAGAGGCAGAAGCGGATGCGAAGATAATGAACTACAGAGTGCACAATCAAGATGGAGACTCTAGGAAAGAGAGAGGAAGAGACGAGTGAACTGTGAGAGCACGATCGTCATGCACGAGAACCGGTGCCAGGAGTTCATCGTGACATGTTGGGGTTTCTTTTGCTTGCAAATTTTTAGATTCCTGGGAATCTAAGCAATAGATTAATTGAGATTTGGAGTTTCGACCCAGTCTAGGAGAGGATTGTGTATCCATATGTTCAAAGGGAAGACATGTATACCAAAACCATGGAACAGCCATGAAATCACAAAGACATGGAGGATAGACTCGAAAAGGATAGGTCCAAGTGGAGTCACACAATTTTTATTTTATTTTTTATTTTTTTTTAAAATTCACAATTGTGAGTGGATTATATTGAGCATCCCAAAAAATTACAAGGTTTTGTCATGCTCATGTTAAGCCATGACAACATCCAGATATCATAATTACAACGGCTATCAGGGCAGCCACCCCGCCTCCACATCCTTGATACACAAGGTCCATCATTCTGAGATCTTTTTATTTATCGATGGCCAAGATGGAATGCTTAGGATGTGGGAGTCACACAATCTTGCTTTACTTAAATGCCATTTTTGTAATAAAAAGTAATCTAGGGTAATTTAGGGTGCCCTAGATTACTTTTGGGTGCCGCCCTTGTGCATATATGTTTTAAGTAAATTAGGGCCCCTACATTTCACAACACGCGCATGGTGTAGTGGTTAGGGTATGCGCCTCTCATGGGTGAGGTCACGGATTCAAAACTCACGCCCGCAAAAGTAGGTACCCTAAATTACTTTCAAAACTCGGGTACCTTAGATTACTTTTTACAAAAGTAATATACGGTACAGGCATTCCAAATCTACGGTCCACAATCCCCGGCCGTAGATCCCCCCTCCCATGCCTGTGCCACTTAGTCCCGAGGCTAAAATTTGAAGACTATTCTAGATTTGATTGGTCTAGGTATGTCCCCACAATCTTTTTTTTCATTTGTTTTAAAGAGAATCAAAGGAGATGCTCTTTGAGTTGAAAGAAAGGGCCAAAGGGCAAGAGAGGGAGATTTTCATGGACACGCGTAAAGGCAAGAGGCGAGAGCAAAGAGAGAGACAGCAAAAGACAAGGAGGGATGGAGAGTACCAATGTTTGAGAAATGCGTTAAGGGCAAATGGCAAAAGGAGAAATTCCGTCCCAAAATAGACAAGCATAATGTAAAACTCAAAATAATACCCCTGATTTTCTTTTTAAAAAATTGCGGGCACTAGAAAGTACGACAGTGCGATGGGGACAGTAATGTCTTGTCGTTTTGAATTTCAAAACTGTCGGTTGAGGGAAAAGGGAAAAACAAGAAATTCCTTCTCAAAATAGAGCTGAAAACCCAAAAAAATTACTTGGTTTCCTAAAATTTATCTTGGCAAATTCAAGGAAAGGAATTTTGAATGTTTGAAGGCCGTATGGGGCTCGCGTAGATAGCGGAGGGCGCGTGGAAAAGAGAGAGACGTGCCATGTATCGAGAGTCTGGCGGAGAGACGGGACGGATCTTTTGGCTCGAGGAGTACGCGGACACACAGAGAATGACGGGTGCAGGGAAGAAACAGCTCGAGGTCACATTGGGCATCATGCGCAATACAGTATAGGTCGCAGGGTCGGAGCCCCAGCGCGAAGAAGAAGACATGTGGGGAGCAGGCTTGTCTGCAATCGACATAGTGGGCGCATTGGCAGAGATCACTCGCAGCGTTTCTTGTTGGAGGCGACTCCTAGTTGCTGCAGAAGGGGAAGACGGAGATGGCCCAAGGGCGACGCAAGGAGCAAAGGTGGCAGGAGCCTGAGCCAGAGAGAAGGGGGGCAGGATCGCTTACGAGCGTGGGCATCGGATGCAACTCAGAGATCATTGCATTTGATTGTTAAGGTGTAGAAGAATCTTCCAAAGAAATTAATTAATGAATGGCACAATAGACCCAGTATCAAGTGTGTGCGTGTGTGTGTGTGTGCGTGCACATGCACGTGTGTGTGGATCACAAATTCTCATGCTTGTGTGGTTGCCTCCGTGCACTACTCTTGTTATAGAGCTTTTTGGATTGATGATTTTTGGGGTTTTTTTATGCGTAGCTCCTGCTATGCTCCAATGGCTACACAACTACCAATAATATAATCCATTGGTATCTTTCATGCAGCTCTGAAAAGGAAAGGAGATGTTATAGAGACCCCTCAAACTCCATAAGATCCTATTTGATCCTAATTAGAAGGCCATATTCTCAAAAGCAAGAAAACAATTTCAACCAGTCATTGAAGTTATAAATCCTAGAGAGGGTTCAATCTTTTGTTAAAGAAGTGGGTCAAAGGTCCTTATGAAACCTACAAAATAGTAGAGACCTACAAAATGTGGTGCATCATCTTGCAAATCATTCTGTCATGTACCCTTCACTTAGTGTAATATCTCTAAAACAAGCTTAGGTTATAGATAAATTCGGAAAATCTTTGGGACACTTCTAACTATGTTAGAATGACATGAATTTCTTTCGATCAAAGCCTTTATGGTTGTAAAGTCTGATGTAGTATCCGCCTCTCAAGGCTTGGCCTGGGCTTGAGATTGATCTGTAATTTTTTGTTCTCTTTCTATTACAATCACTCACAATTGTGAGTTTTGCCAAAAAACAAGAATGACATGAATTTCAAAACTGTAGGTGGCATGGTACTTTGTTAGCATGACATAACCAAAGAACTGCTACCAAAGTTTAATCACTTGAAAATTTTCATAGAAAAACCAATAAGCCATTGCCAAATATTAGAAAGATTTTTAATTTTAGAAATAGCTTTGATATAGAGATGTCCAACTCAAGAGTACGATCAACATCTTCGCAATGTCATCCGTAGACCTACTCGGTTGTTTTACAATGTTCAACACTACACCGCCACTACATGTCCTAGGAATCGAGGGGGTGTGGTTGCAAACTAGGCACCACATCATCTAGGCCATGCCGCTTTCAACATGGTTTAGAGAGGGTGTTCAACATAAGTGAACTTTACATCAGTGGGAATTGATGCCACTCATTAACATGATTTCAATGGATGCCACTCATTAACATGCTCTTCCCATTGAGCAAGTGAGGACACCAGATGAGGTAGTCATGAATGGTGCAAAGGTGCTCTTGACTCCAAGGCCGTATCGGTTGTTGTTGTCAATGCCCGAGCCAGATTGGAGGAAATAAGCACCATCAAGAAATGAGTCATCGACAGATGTCCATCTCCAACCTTGCCATGCACATGACTTGCAATCACGCTTAGTGACCTACAAATGAGGCACACAAACAAGAGGATGATCAGCATAGGCTAGTAGCAAAAGTTTTGTTGTGATGAAGCCGTCAAAACTAGTTAAATTGTCATTTTGAAGATAGCCAAAAATGACTTCTAGTTTATATAGCATAGAATGTATAGATAGGGATTGCCTTTAACAAAACTAGCAAATTTACAGAAGTTTTAGTGTAATTATCGGCAAAAGCTTCAAATTTTGACCTAAAAACCGGGAGAATTTCAAGTTTCCCCTTATTTTGATCGGTTAAGAAAAATGTATTTTTCTAGCCTTGCCATGACCAACCAATAAAATGGACATACCTGCTTGGACGAAGCGGCTGTGAAACGGTTTCCCTCACTAATAATGGTAGGGCCAGCACTACCACCAATTGCATACTCCTTCCACCCCTCATACTCATTGTTCACAACATGGAAGTATCCAAAGCGACACCTACGAAGTGACTCTTTTTAGTTTTTGAGCTTCTGTCATCCCTCCATCCCTCTAGATTATGTATCTAAGTACATACCTAGGCATGCGTTGTCCAAGCCCTGGCCCAAAATGGTTGAAGGCCACCGTCACACGCATAGCTTTGTCAGCACTAAAGCCATCATTGTGGCCCAACAACATTACCTACATGAACGAAGAATTTGTCACTGTTAGGAGTGTGCCTAGCCAAATACTTTCAAAATTTGCATGTATCTTTGTATGCACCACCAAGAAATTTTGAATACATGGTGAGTTAGAATGGTTAGTCCAAAGACCCAGTTTTAACATGTTTTGATTTTCCTATTTCTTTTTTGAAAAATGAGACAAGAAACCTTCTTGCTACTTAATATCAATAAACCTATCTCTTAATGGCTTCCAAAAAATAAATTTAAAAATGAGACAAGAAACCTTCTTGCTACTTAATATCAATAAACCTATCTCTTAATGACACTCTAGGGACTCTATCAAACCTTTCCTAGTCTTTTCTTCTCCCTAGAGTTTCAAATGCAAGACATCATCGTTGATGCCACTCAATGACAAAAGCTCAATCTCCTTGGCCGTCTTATGAGTGTCCCTTGTTCATCTACAAGCACTAATCTGATAAAAAAGAAGAAGAAGAAAAAAAAGTATGTCTATCCCTTTGATATGCTTGGTTTATGTCTATATGGGTTGCAAGCTTCCTATAAAAGTTGGAATGTGTAGTCCCTAAGTACCTATGGCAAGGCAAATTTGCATGGCAATGTTGTACCTTTTTTGTTTTTCTTAGTACAAATATCTCACATAATGTAAAATTGCTTTTTTTTCAAAAAATTAGAAAAGATAAATAAAAGCAGCATGCTCACTCTACAACCTCTTTATATAGAGAATACTCTTTACTTTCCAATGTCATGAGGGTTTTCATTTCCTACATTTTTTCTTTTCAATTTTGTGTTTCAAGTCTTTAGGAGGGTTTTTTTAATTTTTCTGAAATTGTGGAGACCTACTCCATACCATTAGTATTTGAGACTATCTCAATTGTAATAAAACCTTAATATGGTACATTTTAACACCAAGGAGTGAGTTTGATACTATCTAGGCGTGCCATGCAAAGGGTGTGTGATTGAGTAGGTGGAGTGTGTGTTCGATTAGGTGTGCAAAGAGGGTCTCACCTTGTTGTGGTTTGAGAAGTAGTTGTTGGAGATGGTGACTGCAGTGGAGGCATGGATGACATCGACAAGGCCATCAGCGCATGATGCAAAGGTGTTATGGTCAATCCAAATATTTTTGGAGCCGAAGACACTGATACCATCCCCATCGGAGCCACCACGGTAGCCAATGTGGTCAGTGGAGCTACGGACACGGCCACTATGACCGGGCCGGCAGTCATGGATGTGAAGGCCATGGACAATGACATTGTCTACATATTGGATGGTGAGGCAAGGGCCATAGGCAATGTGGACATTGGCGCCACGGCCGTCAAGGGTTTTGTCGCTTGTGAGGATGAGCTCGTTTTCAAGTGTGATGGTCATGTCCCGGGCGAAGGTGATCCAGAGGGGCCGCATTTGGATGACTCCATAGCGGAGGGTGCCCGGGGCCGGGTTCTGGCAATCGTCGCCATCGTCTGTCACTACGTAGTACTCGCCCCCTTTGCCTCCCGTCGTCTGGCTCCCAAATCCTATCGCGCACTCCGCCAGCTTCATCCTATTGTCCGCCCAATTTGAATCCCCCCTCCAACACGCGTCTATTGTGTTCAATGCGCTCCTCCCATAGCCTGCCCCTGCAGCGGCTCCGCCATTGCTAGCTGAGCTGCAGCACGCACCATCGCCCACATGTCAGCAAATCCCTCAACTCAAATACCCATCAATGAATCATCAAACCAACAGAAGCCCACTAATTAATTCTATGCAATTGCTGAAACCCATCATTTAATTTTCGCAGTCATTCAATCAATTATTCAGCAATGAAAATCGATTACTTAATTGTTGTAGCCCTAATAACTCTTATTCCATATAATGGGCGACTCGGCATTCAATTCTTGAAATTATTGACACCCAGTTAATCAATGCAGCTTGGAAACACATGAGTGAGTTTCCGCAATGAATGATTACCCATCGATTGATTCATGCAGCTATGAAAATCCATTATGTAAATCAGTGCAGCCATTAGCTGATGATTGAATGCAGGCATGGTAACCAATCTTTTAGCAAGTAAATTAAAATGTACCTATTCCAGGGAAATTCTTGCCCTACAGCAACGCTAGCGAGCATAAGAAGCTGTGCTGCCAGTACTATGAGAGAGTACTCCATCTCTGGGGCAGCTGAGTACTCTAAACCACTATCTTTTATCTACTGCAAAGTAAGCTTTGAGACTCCATTGTGAAAGGGGCGCTCTTAAATAGACGCTGTTTTGAAATGCAGGCGAGGGAGGGAGAGGTGGGAAAGAGCGGCGCTGATGGGGGGAAGTAGCCCACCACCCTGATGTCGAGTTGGGGGGGGAGGGGGACGTGCTCAGGGAAGCCTTGCATCTGCGTATTGTCAACCCACTTCTCGGCCAATAATGTTTAAAATATGAGTTTTTCACAAACGAGAAAGAGGAATGAACGTGCACCGTAATTGGGGACAATGGGGAGGACCTTGCTTTGTGGGCAAGCACCTTAGAGCGGTGTGCTACAATCTAATCTGCGCCTTCAAACTTGGGTGCATAGATGGCTCATCGAGGACCTTTGCTCCCATTCCCAAATCTTGAAATGTCCCCCATTGCAATAAGTTCCCAATGCCCTTATTGTAGCAAATGCGTGTGTGTGTGTGTGTGTGTGTGTGTGTGTGTGTGTGTGTTTTTGGGGCTTTTTTTTGTGCGTGTGTTCGGGGGGGGGGGGGGGGGGGGGGGGGGGGGGGGGGGGGGGACCTACTCAAGTTTTGTTATGTTTAATTGCCCGTTTGCCTTCAAGGCTTCAAAGTAGCCGAAGAACTTGTTCAATCACTCAGATGTTCAATCTCTGCTTTATTTGAATCTTCTTGTAATAATGCCATCTTCTCCTTATATCGCACAAATAACTGCCCTATTATAATAGATCGTTTGAACTTTGCACAACTTCTCCATGCACATGTTTTGCTTTGATAAAGTTGCACTGCGTCATGGATGTGCTATTTTTTGAAAGGTGTGATACATTCATTTACTTTTCTCTTATGTATCTATTGTCTTCTATTGCATACATGAAAGAGAAAGACATTATGTAGGGAGGGTTGCCAAGTGGGTGCATTTCTCTCCTTGAATGACCGCTTTTTGGATTCTCACCCTCAGAGTCTCTCAACTTCAATGATTATGCCCAGTATGCTTCATTGGATTTGAGTTTATAACTTGGCGGCCAAGCCGTTATCATGGGGCCATTCTCTCTCTCTCTCTCTCTCGCTCGCTCACACACACACACACTTCTTCACTCGTACCTAACTCCCTATCATTTGACACTAGGCCGAGCTTTGCCATGCTTGCAAGCCAGAATCCACCTCTACAAAGCAAAACATTGTAAGCAGTTGGACTTGTTATGGGCCTTGCAGAGTGAAACTCCACTAGCTAGCAATATGAGTGGGATCATGGGCATAGATAAGCAACTTGATTAGATGGTTGGATGGCATTTTCCATAGGGACCATAATAGGGTTGATCTTTCTCTCTCTATCCCTTCTCTTTCTCACTCTCTCTTGCACATGCATATATTCATCAACTTGCTAGATCAAGCCACCCACCGGGGATGTTTCCACTCTTTGCACCTCCAACAAGACTTTCTTATGATTCCCCTTCCCCATATAGAAACTCACTGTATATTGAAAATCACACCACTTATACAGTAAAGATAAGCACGCAAAAAAACAAGCAAAGCAATAGAATCATGCTAAGTGAGGGTAGCCCTCACATTTAAATAGTTGAGTGTAGACCACTCCAAACGAGCTCAGATCGGATGCAATTTCCACCAATCTGATGCCGCCCCTTGTTATCTCTTACCAATGCACAGATTTTCTTATTTGGTTGTAGATAGCCGAACCTCACCAACAGTTACGAGGCCCCATGCAACTCGCTATGCTAATGCCAGCACTAAACTCACGCCTTCTTTCTTGGTTCTCTAGAGCAGAACGTCACTGCTGCATGTAAAACTAGGAAGTTTCCTATAAGTGAGGTAGTCCTAAATGGCTTTTAAACTCAAATCCAAGGATTATAATGGGAGTCTACACTCACTTCACATTGGCCGCCCAATGCTTCAATCTAAAACTTTGTGTGTGTGTGTGTGTGTGTGTGTGTGTGTGTGTGTGGGGGGTGAGCAATAAACTGGGTAAGCAAATAGCATTAGCTCTTGGATTTGTGGAAGTGCAAGATGTGTGTTAGTCAAGTATGTGCAAAATGAGATTTGCAATGTGCTATCTATTTATATTATTTCTTGCGTAAAGAAACCTAGGAACCTGTGCAAAGATAAGCTTCCTCTAAAATTCAATACTTGTGTGTGTGTGTGTGTGTGTGTGTGTGTTTTTGTTTAGATTATAAATTTCATCAATTTGAACCACATTTGCACAATTGTATTAAATAAGCTATTAAATAACAGTACATTACAACCAGACCCACCAAGAGGGTTTACAAGAACCATTTTGTTACTAAATCCTCTGTAAAGTCTTTGACACTACATTATCACCGTATGGACTCTAAAACTTTACAAAAATTGTACTATATTAACAGAACTTAGACAAGTTTATGGAAATGGATCTCTTGCTTCAATGAAGTTTCTATCGTAACTTCAAGGAAAAAATTGTTACCTTCCATCCAAAAATGCAAGTCCATCATTACTAACATTAATTCGGAAGATAGGTGTCAATGACCCCTTCCCCTCGTTATCAGTGTCAAAAATTACAACCAGAACTAACAACCTAGCACAGATCAAGTACTATGCTTAGAGATTGAATAATATATTTACTATAATGTATGTATTGCAAAAAAAATTGAGCAATATTTCCTTTGTAATTTGGATCAAATTTCAAAAGTTCGATCCAATGCCATCTCATCCAAGACCCCCACATGAGGATTAAGACCCTTTTAGAAAGATTGGAGTGATTTCAAAGTATATTACTTACACTTATTTTAAAAATTTAGCATATATTCACCAAAAAAGGATAGCATTAGAAAGTAGTTTATGGTTTTGAACTCAGCAACGTTGTTGAAATTGTTGACCAACACATGTCAAATCCAATTGGTCAACGGACGCATCTTATTTATTCTATAATTTTTTCCTAAAAGTCGGCTCATAATTCATATATTTTACAAGAAATCTTGATCTTGTTTGTGAATCTCGAGAAAGCCCTGCAATGATGAAAGAGACAAGAGAGCCTCGTGCACCCATTGTTGTAATAATTACCTCTTTTTAACCCAAATATCTAATTTAGAGCCCTAGATATATAAGGCAAAGGATGTAATTATTATGGAGGAATCAATTACTGTGAATTAAGGAGGATACGGGCAATATCTGCCTATGATTGCACGCTCACATCTCCTTGTATGGGTATGGCATTGCAATGAAACTTCATGTGTTGCTTTTACATGCTCCTAGCTTCAGGTACGTCTTTTGTGATGAGTTTGAGTGTATGTGTGCGACGAATCGAGTGGTTTTGGCTCGAGATTGCTCCGCGTACTAATCTTGACTTTCAGACATAATTAGACGTTTAAACTTGTTTCTAAGCTTGGACAGAGGTAGGTAAGACTAGAGAGGATCCATAGGACCCCTGATTCGTCACTTTTGGTGTAAGTGGGCAATGGCAATGATCGTGGTTGTTCATCCCAACTAAATTTTTAGAATTAAGTTTTGGTCACATTTTGGATTCTCCTTGGTCTCATTAGCTAGGATATCAAGTTTCATCAAGTTTGGAGTCCGTTTGAGTTCTCTACGGCCTTAGGAAGTCTCGGTTAGCTCGCACGTAGAGTTCTAGCTATTTGCTAGATCTGCCTTGTATAGAGAGTGTGACACCTCTCTCCTCAGTGCATTGCAGCTTAGGGCATTGCATTTGACATTTCCATGCACTAGTTGGGTCAACTATGTCCTTGGATTGACATATTTATGTTAGTTTGAGTTCTCGCTACTATTTGGTGGACACAGCGGACTGACACGTAAAAGGCAGATGTACACCGAACCTTTTAGTACTCGCTCATTTTTCGAAAGAAGCGATGTAATTCAACTAATAAGGATTCGTAATTATAATATATTTTGTCATGCCCTCTTAGCCTCTCTCGTCTACACCCCTTGTAAGTGACGGAATGGCCGCGGAAAAGTCCCTGTAGCTCTTAAGTCAAAACCCTTAGTTTTTGAAAACACGTTATCATAAGCTAAGAAAGGATTTGGACGTTCACTGTGAGAGCCTCTTGCTGCTACAATTTGTAATCCACTTTTCTCCTTGTCTGGTAATCAGAATTCATTTTCGAATAGCACATTATGTTCCTTGTCTCTTGCTCTACAATGTAAGTGTAATCATTCTCGATCTTCTTTGTGAGCTAAATGCATTGATTTGAGGTCTTAAATGAATTTTTTTTATGTTTTGACCTTGGATAGGTGTTTCTATGCTTAAGGGGGACCTTTCGTATAGTTTTGTTTTAGTTTTCTACACATTTTTTGTAATAGATCGTGATTTATGTACCTTTCCATATGACTGCAGAACTTGGTAGGATTGTATCCCCTAGGCGTTGTAATACCTCTCCTTAAGTTTTTTTCATTCCAAATTCGTTTGGATGCCAAAAAGGCGTGATAACCTAGAGCAATGAGATCGGACAAAGATTGATTTTCGGACTAGAGTGGTTGATTTTCTTTTGTCACAGTATGAATAGCCCTCTGAGTTCACTTTGGTGAGATTGACACTCTCATTAAGTCTCTGTGCCCCATCCCAAGTCGCTTCCTTGCATATTGACATTATGTTAGTACCAAAAAGCTATGTTGTAGACGTTCGTCCGGCGACCCGCTAACATTGGCGCCGCTATCGAGGAAGTCGATCCTTAGGTGGTGAGTGACTCAGTGTAAAAAAAATCCCCTCCAAAGCTTTTGACACCCATTCCGCTTACACATAGACAGTAAAGCATCTAAGCGTGGGTTTAGCGCTTAGTAGAGACTGAAGTCCGAGACTACTCCTTATGAGCAAAGCAAGTTGTGAGTGAAGTATAAGAGAGTATTTTGTTCTTTGATTTTACCATGCTTGGAAAGGACTGTTTCACCACACGCTTCGCTATCTTTTTTGTACTATTAAATTCATTTATGTTTGTGCATCTATTTCAGTTTATAGGATTAGGTTAAGTAACAATTTCCACCATCAAATTGAGCCAAAAGGATCAAGAAAAAACTGTCGAAAGCTCTTATTTTGGTGCCGAAGACCATAACTCTGAAAATTTGAAAAATTGATGGTCAAAGCCTCAAAGCTTAACCAAACCCAACGAAACTTGCAAAAAGGAGATATACAAACTTGTTAGAGACAGACTAAGCAGGATTTTTCCAGTTTGCCTGCCCAACATGGATCGCGATCCATGTACCTTTCTAGAAAAATGAGAAGAAATTGTTTCCTTTGCTTAGAACAGACTCTCAGGCATCAGAACCTTGAGTTTGGCTAGAAATAGAGTGCTAAAAGCTCATTTAAATCAAGAAATTGACTTGAGCAAAGCAAAACCTTGAAAATTGAAAAAAAATGGAAAAACTGAACTTTTATTTGTTCAAATTCAAAAAGGGGTGAGAATTGGGATCAAGTAGAAGTAGGGAACTAGCACGACAAAAAATCATGACCAGATGCTGCCCAACATGGATCGCGATCCATGTAACTAGAAGACATTTGCAAGGGAAATTTGACCAGTGCACTCCTGATTACTAAAGGAACAACTTTTCCAAAAGGAGCCACAGCAAAAAAGTGAAAGAACCTTATCACAATACCAAAACAGGAGTTGCTTGCAAAAACCCGCAAAGCAGACACAAACTCTTGCTTTTTACTTGGAAAAAGTTGGTCAAATCCAAAAAGATTTGGGGAAGAGTATCACCGTACCCTATATCACAAACTCAGAAAAGATCATTCCAAAATCTTCCCAAACATGGATCACGATCCATGTACCTTTTTGGAATTTTGAGATGATATTTGACAGGTAGAAAACTGATAACATTTGAAGTACTTTCTCCCAAAGAACTCTTATCAAAAAAGGTCAAAAGCTGGGCCAAAAGGGCAAAAAACAGATAAAGGGTGAGACCACTGCAACATACCCTAAAATTGATTTTGGGTTGACCTAAAAATCTCCAAAACACTCAAAAACCATATAGCCAGTATCAATACACCAAGGACTAGCTGTTTGTCAAGTTTCAGTACATTCTGGCACTGAGGTACATGGATTGTGATCCATGTTCCTCTAGCACAATTTGATACAAAGCTTGCACCATAGCTAGAGGACATCACAGGGAGTCTAGTGGCCCTTTCAAAACTGAATTTGGATATAAAAAACCAGACCAAAAGTCCAAACTTGTCAAGAACTCTGGCAAAGTGTTAGAATTGACCTGATTTTCAATCCAGAGGTCCATTTCCAGAAATTTTGATGCCATAGTACTTACTAATCATGTTGATCCTAATGGTACCAAGAAAAGTCAAATTGGCTTCCCAACATGGATCACGATCCATGTTCCTTTGAGTCAAAATAAAAGCAGAATTGTACCACACAGAGAGGTAGCCCACAAGAACCTGGTGGTTTTTTCAAGATTGAAATTGGACTTTAATTGTTGATTTTGTGAGTAAAATTATGTGCTATTGCAAAACCTCCTTGATTGAAAGCTAAAACTAACAGGAATGGTTGTAAACTCACAGCTATCAAGCATTTTTTGACAGACTATGGGGTACTGAAGAATACTACCCAACAAGTAAGATCAAAACAGGAAATTCATGCTAGCTAATGAGCTAACCCGGTTTGGACTTTGCAATACCAATTCTTCATGAATTTGTGATCAAGAAGGTTGTACTAGAATAGGAATCCCAGCATTTTAGAGCAAGCGAGAAATCACTCAACTGAAGGTAGCGTGAATCAAAGACCACTGCATCCTTTAGAGCCCATTGTAGAGGAAAGCCTTTCTGACACCTCGTCAGAAAGATCATACAACCTAATGACTAAGGACTCCAACAAGCTGAACCCTCAAGAAACAGCTTCCATGGGGGCGGGTTCTTCTCAACCTACATCTGACATAAAATTGTTGTACTTGAAGTTTCAATTTGAAAATCTGCTTAAGGCCAAAATCTATAAGGATGGAATGGACCACTATTGTGTTAAGTTGGAAAATAAGCCAAGCGAGTTCAGAGACCTTGTAGATGTGGATTATGAGGGAGATAGATATTTTGACAGAGAGGGAATGATGTACTTAGTGGTTCACAACCCCTTTATTGTGGACAAATGGGAGATGACTGGCACCACGGACAAGATAGATGAAGAGCTAGCAGATGAACCACTCAAAATGGACAAGCAAAACGCGGTGCTCAGACGCACCAATGAGACAGAGTGGCTTAATACAGACAACACTTATGTGGGGCTATATAAAACAATAATGGAGAACAAACACTGTATTATAGATGTGATGAACCCCGTATCAAGGAACTGACAGACCGCAAAAAACTATACGTTTTCACTTACACAGAGGGGAGAAGTATTCAGGTGGTCATAATGGACAAGTATGGCCAAAAATAATCTCCTATGGATCGTAAGGAGTTAGAACGATATACATATTCTGGGGGACCACTCCACCAATACTATGTAAATCCAGAAGAAGTAAAAACCACGACTACTCACACGAGACCAAAAATTGGGCATGTAAGTCCAGTGAGAACCAAATTGGAAGATTCTTTTGGACATGAACGAATTCTGAACACAAGGCTCTGAGAATTCGCAGAGGAAGTCTCAAAAAGAGGAATAAATCATAATAATGTCTCCCAGATCTATGCATTTAGACAAAAGGAGAAGGAAAAGGTGAAGGAAGCCTCGCTTCATTTCAAGCAATTTATAGAAAGATGCCCTACTAGAGAACTACCTCAGGATGAGAGACTGTCAGTCCTTTTCATAGAAAAATTGTGAAATGACACTCTCAAAAAAGACTTGCACTTAAAGTCATGTGTTACTTTTGAGCAAGTCACAAAAGAGGCGTTGTATATGGTAGATAATTGCAAGGCGTATGGAGAGGTACCACCTCTTCAACTACTAGTGAATCCACAATGAAACTGGGTGGGCAAAACCCAACTATGCCGGATGTTGATCAAATGATCAGGAAGTGATCAAAAGGATGAACCAAGGAAACCAAACACACAACAACCGCCCACCCAAAAATGCGACACTTGTGGAGGAGATCATCCAACTCAATGGTGCAACCTTCAACAGAGGTCAAGAGTAAATGTAGTGTGTGTACTACAGTGGTGCGCAACTGGAAAAAAATGGACAAACCATGAAACCCACGAATGTTTCTATAATAGAAACTATGTTAGAGAGAGACAATAAGGGCTACATGGAGGGCAGGAGTTTCCACCCCCTCCAAGATACCAAGTAGGGACAAATAACGCAATCCAAGGGCAGGAAAAACCTCAACCTGTGTTGGGGCATCAACCTCCTTTACCCCAGGAAAACAGGGCCATGGTAAGGATTTCTCAACCTATAGAAGCACCTTCTGATCAGAGTATGGTCCAGGTTGTTTCATATCGAGAAGATTTAGACAATACCTACGAGAGGGGGTTTGACCGGAACGCATATGCTTTGGAAGGACAAATTCCATGGATGGCTCCTAAAGAGATGCCAGAGCCCCCATACATAGCTTAACCAACGAAAAACCATTAATTGGTCGATGAAAATATGCTTATGTTCATGGCAAACCAAAACTACAAACCTAGGGGATATCCTCCTAGAACAGGACAAGTGATAGGGGCTCCACAAGCTTCTCCACCACCTATAGGACCATGCTATCAATGCGGTGGTGATCATTGGCCAAGAATTTGTCCACACAAAGGAGAATGAATCAAACTTTTTGGGTTCTGTGAAGGGTGTACAAATGACCATCTCATTCCACATTGTCCAAAAAACCTTGATAACGAAGGGAAAGCAACCATGAACAAAATTGGAATTGTGTCAAGCTCAAGTGGATTAGACACAGAATCAACCATTCCGATAAACGCGATAATGAGAGCCCAAGCACATGAGGCTGCAAGGAACACCCCAGCCAGTCAAACAGCGATAGAAAATTTGTCTTTCAGAACCCCTAGGAAATCGTGGAAGGCAATACGAGACAAGATAAAAGCCAAAAGAGAGAAAGAAAAAACGCCTTTGGAAACCAAATTAATGCAAACACAGAAACAGTTGAGGATGGAAAGAGACCTTAAGAAAAAAGGCGATGTAGCAAAGCCATCAGTAATACCGTCGGGAGGATTTGTCTTGGTGGACAAGGTCTTTGAACCCTTGGACGCGATCTTAAAAGCTTACGATGCTAGGTTATAGCCTAACCAAACCCAGGAGGATAGGTGGCTAACGTACCCTCACCGAGAGTATGAAAAAGAGAGATTAAGGATGTGCAAGCCGCTCAAGCGATTATGGAACCACCAGTTCCAACTGCTCCAAAAACTGAGATGTTAATCCGCAAAAAAACTCAAGAGCTAAAGGAGTGTGGGATCACGGATGGAAACCAAAAAGATTCTGTAAAGGAAACGCCCTTAGATACAAGGATAGCAACCAATACGACAGATGGAATGTATTCGCAAGCACGTCTGCCAATTCCTGAGGTGGAAGAACAACAGACAAAGGATTTGTGGGAACATATCAAAAACAGAAAAGATGGAAGTGCAACGCTTCAGTCAGCACCCATCACGGAGATCCACCTCGAACATGAGCTCTACCCAAATGATATCCGATCACTGTATGGTGATGTAGGTATGGAGATATCGGAAGACGGGAAACCTCAATCATTGAAGACTTTACCTTCATTTATTGGCAACCATGAAACTAGATCAGAGGTAAATAAAGTACCATCATGGTGGAAGGCTAATCCTAAGATGATGGATACCAAAACTCTTCATGAGCTGATGTCATCTCCTATCCATTGTACGCTAGCTCTATCACAGTTACTGCAGATAAGACCTCATCTTTAAACAGAGGTGGACAAAAATTTGGAGAAAATAGGGCTGGTAGTTCTGCCACCAAATGCTTCTCCAAAAACACTGAATGCTTAAATCTCGAAACAAGCTAAACATGAGCCAGTGCCAGTAAACAAGGTAGGAGATTATTGTGACGGTAAAGAAGGAAATACTACCCTGATCGTGGAGTACAAAGACGTGAAGTCGATAGCAATATTGGATAGTGGAGCCAGAATAGCCATAGCAACCAAAGCAATGTGGGAAAAATGGGGAAAACCTGCTCTTCGAAAAACTAGAATGAAACTCCAATTAGCATATGGGTATCTGGAGAGACCTATTGGCATTTTGGAGCAAATCGTAGTGACCTCTTGCGGAATTGCATATGAAGACACGTTCGCCATTATGAATTTCGATGAGAGCAGCAATTTCGATATCATATTGGGCAGACCATTTAGGCGTCAGCTAAAAATGGTACAAGATTGGGGTTACAACTACATTCACCTCTGAAACAAGGATGTCACTACGAAGATCGATGTCATGGACAATGATGTGGAACGCACTCCAATAGAGGAACTAAACTCCACAACTGACCAAGAAGGAGAAATAATGGCTTGGCTACAAAACAAAGCTCACCACTGGACCGGTGAAGCTTCTGAGGGCGATAGTTTAAAAAAAGAGGATTACATTCGTGATAGGGCCAACACAAGACGAGGCATATGTACCAGAGCCTTTTCTAGAAGAGATGTTCGAACCTTTTGGATGGCAACAAATACTAGCCACTCTTGATGTATGCGTGAATGAGGTGACCCTGACCAAATTTCGTGATGAGAAAGGGTATGATATCATTCCATTCCAGATGATGAGTGTCAGCCTAAACCCAAAATCAGAATTGGAAGTCCCTGACAGGGAAGAAGTTGTCGACTGTCGACGCATAGTGGATGAGAACTCAGTACGGGACCTTGACCAAACGGATGAAGAAGCATTCCAAGACTCCACCAATAAGCTGTTAGAAGACAACAAAGACGACGAGCTTTCTAGTAGCTCAGATCAAAACATCAAATGTAAAGATCGACAATTGATCTGCTATGATTTTCCAAACCAAAATCCTCGAAGACAGCGTAGGTATCGGAATAAACGCATGAACAAACAAAACAAGACGGAAGAATACACAATACCTCTGTTAACAGACAAAATGCAATACTTAAGGTTCGTTGAAGCAATAGATTGCCTTAAGGATGGGATATCAAAGAGGTACTTGAAACCTGACTCAACCAAAACAAAAATGAAAAAGAAACACACAAAACCACAAACGGATAGTATTACAAAAAAAGCAAGGAAATTGTCAAAAACCGAGCGCAAAATCAAGTACAATGAGTTGAAACCAGCTTTGAAGGAAGTTTGGACAACAGAATTGGAAACCGATGAGGAATCAAATGATGATAAGTTTGATGCACCTTCCCACTATAGGAAGCACATTATTAACGATAAAAAAATTGTGGTGCAGAAACCCAAATGAGACCCTAATGAGCCTGGAACTTTATATTGATAGCCGTTTTTCGGCTCTCCATAATTGCCATAGTAAGTTACTCCACCCTACCAAATTCACCCAAACGCTATGGCTATCCCTACCATTTCACTGTACATAGGCATGTGTGAGTTAGGGGGCTTTTCCCATATCTTCTTAAAAACCCTTAGCTAGCTAGTCACTGGGCTAGTTGAGCCAAAAAAATTAAAAAAATAAAAAAATAAAAGTATATTATGGCCTCTTTGTGTGTAAATATTTCATTGTATATATGGCCTAAATATAGGGATTTTTTATAATTATTTTGGTATTTTATTTAAATATTTCTACTTAGGTGTGTGTTTTATTAAACCTATGTACACCTTCTTTCATCCTCTTACACCATAATTATATTTTTTGCCAATATGTACATACTCTAACCTCATATTTTTCCAATATCTTTCCATATCCATAACTCCTCCATATTTTTGTTATTATTTTTACTCATTATTCTAACACCATGTGCTCATTGAGCTAAAGTCCATGAATAGTCCATACACTAGTCCCACCATGTATATATTTCTTTATTCACCAATAATCCTCCTCCATGCATGGGTCAAGGGCAACTTGGATGCTTTGTATTATAATATGACAAAGGAGGGGGCCACTAAAAGACTTTTGCAAGCATAAAAACAGGCTTTTTGGTGAGAATTTTGGCACCTATCTCCACTCCGAATTTGGAGTGGTGAACAAAAGCGAAAATGTAGCCCACGCTCTGAATAATCACCTAAAATTTTTTCATGATTTTTGGAGCTACCAGCGGTGAGCTATGATTTTTTGAGTGGACCCCAGTCTGCCCACTTTTCTCACAAGTAGCCCTTAGTTTTCTCTCACCCTTCCACACACCTACTCACTCTTACACATCCCTCCCTCTCCTTCCCTCACTCAAACCTGCAATTTCCATAGCTTCTCCCACCCTCTTCACCATTATCGTTCTCTCTCATCCCTATAGTTCTTTTATGAACCTCTACATACATACACCCTCTCCATGTCTCTCTTTATTGCTTCTATGTTACAATTTCATTTACCTCTCCTAAAAATATCTAAAATTCAACATCTTAACCATGATAACTTCTGCAAATTGAGGATTTTTCATCAACAAATCCTCTTTTCATCGTGGTGGTCAACCGTGGCGGCAGTGTAAAGAAGCGAAGAAGAAGAAGAAGACCAGCGGTCATTTTTTCCACAATCTACACAAGGGTGAGTTCAAGCTTCTTCAAAGCTTCACCATCTCAATGATTCTCTTTTAATTCACCCCTCTTCCTTCATCAAATCGACTCATCCTACCCATTGTAAATGTATCACTAACAATTCTAGTGATTATTACCACTAACAACTAACTTCTCTTGTAAAAATGCACCCACACTATCAACATATGGAGTAGGCAACCGCACAAGTAAACCAAATTCATTCACTCCCATGGAAGTTTCTCTCCTTTGACCACATTAATAATTCTCTTACTTGAGCCCACATCCATGTGACTCAAGAGAAAAGAGAGACCCCATTATCATTTGAAATTCATAAAAATTCATAATCCTTGATCTTTCCTAATAAAATTGATTAGGCTTAATCCTAATCAAGGCTTCTAAAACCTATAAATAGAACCCATTCCTCCTTGTAAAAGACATCACTATACCATTGCACACTAGATTGAGCGTACCACACGCCAGTTCTATCTTGGTTGTAAAGAGAGAGTAAGCTTTCTATTCACCATCACCTTGGTGCATACAAAAGCTTGAGCTAGTTTGAGTGAGTGCGAGTAGAAGATATTCTTCCTACCATTGTTGTATCTATCCCAACATCAATGAATTGGTAGTTTTGGGTGCAATTCATGTCCAAAGGCTCACGCTTCTCCTCCAATTTGGCTTGGCAAACTCATTCAGCTTCATAAGGTGACTTGTTTCATTGAAGGTTGTTGTTTTGTTGCTTGTGATTCATTGGCTATTGTTTGGCTATCATTGTAAGAGGGTGGATGGTGAGAGGGCTCCCATAACCCTAAGACAATGTGCTAGTGATGCTATAACCAAATCTTGTCACTTGATTCCGCAAGCTCTAAGTTCCTTTTTGTGCAAAATATAAAGTTGAAGCTAAGTTGTACACCATCTCTCTCTCTCTCTCTCTCTCTCTCTCTCTCTCTCTCTCTCTCTCTCTCTCTCTCTCTCTCTCTCGTGTTTTAGTGTGTGAGAGTGTTCCATTGGTGTTAGGGTTAGTGTAAATTCCTTGCTTGTTTGTGGGTTGCTCTAACGATTCTCCTCTTTTGCGTCCTAGTTCGCTCTTAAACTAGGTGGTGCCCCTTGTGTAGTTGGGATTTGGTTGTGGGTTTGTTGTTTTGGTTTGTGTTGTGTTGTGCCCCAGCCCCATTGAGCAGCACGGGAGCCTTGAAGGGTGTCTAGAGGTTGCTCTTCTTGTTGCCCGCCCCGGACCGCCTCAATTTTGGTGCCCCCACTGAGGACAGGCTTGTGTATGTTTTGTGAAGGCTCAACCTTTAGCATAATCAAGTAGCTTGCATGAATCACGAGAATTTTTATGATCCCTTCATTCCCATTGCAAGGCAAAAGGTACACATAATTGTTAGTAATAAGTTGCAATTTCAGCGAGTAATTCGTAGAATTTTAGGTCCTCTTAGGTTGGTAGAGATAAACGCATCAGTAAATCCTTTTATTTTGCCTCTCATTAGGTACGACCTTAGTTTGGACGTCTATATTTTTGTTTTGTTTTAAGAATTAGGTCATGCATAGACCATGGATAATGGCCGAGGAATACAGGTTTTTCCCTTTCATTTCACTCCACACATTAGAGTAAACATTGCAATTAGTAGAAAAATCCATTTTCAACAACGTATGGTATTCATGTTTGGTGCCCAAAGAGTAGGAGAAATTTTCGTGTCACCAAACCCTGTCATTCTACCTCTTATTGATTATCGTAGGTCATTTGATGTGAATATTTTTATTTTGTTGTAGAATAGATTGCAATTTAGAAAATATTATTGTGTAAATCTTTTAAAGAAAGAAAAAACAAAAACGCGTCACTTTGAAATCAATTCAATGGAGAGCCAACGCCAAATGTCTGGATATCCTCTTTTCTTTGGAGAGCCTGGAGAGGATGCAGAATTATTTCTAGCGAATTTCAAGATGTCTTGCCGTATCAAGAGGATAGTAACTGATCAAGAACGTGTAGAAATGTTTGAGGTGGTCCTTAGGAAAGATGCTAGCACTTGGTTTGACTCTTTGCCTGAGGAAGTTAAAGGGAATTACACGGAAGTTTTGAATCGTTTCAAGAAATACTTCTTTGATCCCCAAAACACTCAGAAATTATGGCAAGACATTGTTTCTCATAAGCAAAAAGACTTAGATGACTACTACTTGTACAAGCAAGAGTTCCTACGTCTTTGGGCTCTATGGATACGAAATGTTGCTAACCCTGGTGATGGTGCAAAATTTCTAAAGAAGGAGAGGTTCATAGCCGGACTCTTTCCTGACCTTACGGTAAAAGTTGAGGCAGGTGCACCTGCTACCTTTGATGCAGTTGAAACTAGGGCTGCTGAGAAATATAGGAAACTCAAGTGCTTAAGGGGGGAGGTTCCAATAGAAGGTCTTAGACCCAAAGGTAAGTCACAAGCATCAACATCTAAGGAGCTTCCTGAGGTAACAGCGGAAGTGATTGAGAAGTTAAATGAATCTTTAAGCAGCTTGTCAATTCACCTTGCACAAGCCGTAGGTCCAAAGGGACAAGCAAAGAAGTCTGAAGAGCGAGACCCACAACTTAGGAGAGTCTTGCAATGTTGGAATTGCGGTGAGTCTGGACATGGGATGTATAATTGTCCTTGGCCCCGTGGGGAGCCACAGAGACCTAACTTGAATTACCCAGTGATGAATGCAGGTGAAGGAACTAATCAGCAACCACGGATTATACAAAGGCCAAATGGAGCAAGACCACCTCCACAAGGAGTGGAAGGAGTTCCACCTTTGCGAGACCCAAGCGTGCATGTGGTAGAGGTGACAAATTCAAGAGAGGTTGACATGGAGGCAAATGGCATTAAGCGTGGCCGAGGGAAAGGTAAGGAGAAAGAAGGAGTTACATCACAAAGTGACCATGGACGAGAAAAGAAGGCAAAGGAGACCAAGGAAGCCAAGAGGACTCGACGTCGTATCAACCTCCAAGACTTTCCTCTTGGACATGGAATGGCTCCATACAACCTGTTGGAAGACATGAGAGGTAAGGGTCCTGATATCTCATGGCCTCAATTTCTTGCATTATGTCCACAAGTTAGGAGGGATTTAACAAGGGCAGTTAGCACTAGGAGAAAGGTAAAAGAGAGTGTGCCTGTTGTAAAAATTGCACAAGCTGAAATGAATGAGGACATTACACATGTGCTAGATTGTTACATAAAAGGGAGATTGGTTAGGAAAGGTCTAGTGGATGGGGGTGCACAAATTTGCATCATGACAGAGGGACTCGTGCAAAAACTAGGCATGCACATCCATGAGACACCTGAAATTAAGGTCAAGATGGCAAACAATAGCAAGGCTAGGTGCGTAGGCATTTGTAAAAATGTTTTTGTGGAGGCCTTTGGCATTAAGAAGGCAGTGGATTTCTATGTCATGTCTACCAAAGGAAATGGTTACCCATTTATCCTAGGGAGACCATGGCTAATGAAAATGCGAGCTTTGCAGGATTGGGAGAGTGGAAAGCTAATTTGCAGGAACGACAATCATAAGAAGGTTGTCTTTGACATGAAGGAGCAACGCCAAGAGGAGCTCCATGAAGAATCATCTCAAAGTGAGACGGAAGAAGGTTGGACCGATAACACTTCAGAAGAAAGTAGCGGCAGCATTACTGAGGAGGAGTCTTCCATCGAAGTCATGGGGGTAAGGTTTAAGCCAACCAACCAAGAGACCTCTTGTCAAGGTCTGGAGGAGGTAGGTTCCCAAGAGAACCAAAAAGTGGAAGATGAAAGAATGCTAGAAGGTATGCTATCTAGAACACTTGCAAAGGATGAAAGAGAGGAGTTCAAATGTGTGCTAAGGAAATTTCCTAGGCTTTTTGCTAAAGACTACACCGATGTGCGTGGAGTAGATGCTGTTCAACACAAAATTGAGTTGAAGCCAGAGGCCACACCTAAGGCTCAGAAGCTACGAAGGCTAGGAGTCATCAAGGAGTAGGCTTTACTCAAGGAGGTAAGAAAGCTTCTAGCAGTAGGTTTCATTTATCCAGTGGAGAATTCAGAGTGGGTCTCTCCCGTTGTTGTCACTCCTAAGAAAAACGGAAAGTGGAGGGTGTGTGTGGATTACCGTCCACTCAATGAAGCAACAAAAAGAGATCACTTTCCCCTCCCATTTCAGGATGAGATACTAAATGAGGTAGCTGGTCATGAGAAGTACACTGTGTGTGATGGCTACTCAGGCTACTTTCAAATAGGTATCGCATTGGAAGATCAATTGAAAACAACCTTTATCACTCCTTGGGGTTGTTATGCTTTTAGAGTCATGCCATTTGGTCTGACAAATGCTCCTGCAACATTCCAACGTTTCATGAACATGGTGTTTCAAGCATTCTTTGGAAAGTCAATTAGGGTGTTCATTGATGATTTCTGCATTTACAGCTCAAAATCATTTCATCTACAAAGGGTAGAAGAAGGTTTAAAGAAGCTCTACGACATGGGAGGTCAACTCAACCACCCCGACAAGTGCCACATAGGTGAGGATGAAGTGATCTTGCTCGGTCACAAGGTTTCCTATAAAGGTATTGAGGTGGATCCTTCAAAGGCAAAGGCTCTTATTGAGCTCCCATCACCGAAGAGTCTTAAGGAGGTCATCTCTTTCATTCAGAAGGTGAAGTATATGTCACGCTTCATTCACTTAGCCTCGGAGTTGCTTCATCCTTTGCAAAAGTTGACACAACAAGTAGAATTTGCATGGTCTGATGAGCTTAAAGAGTATTTTTGTAACGTTAAAGTCATTTTGTCAGAGCTACCAACACTCATGCCTCCTTGTTGGGAGTACACATTCTTTGTTAGCTCTAGTGTTGGAAGGGAAACAATTGGTGCTGTGTTGCTACAACAAGATCCCCACAGTACAAGGATGCGACCCATCTACTTTGCTAGTAGGGTCATGAATGCTTTGGAGAGAGACTACAGAGAAGCAGAACTCATGATGCTTTCTCTCATGTTTGCGGTGAGAAAGTTTAGATCCTACCTGCTACCAAAACCTTTTGTAATTCTCACTGCAGAAAATTTGTTCCCTTGGGTGTCATCTCAAATGAATCTTAGTACTAGGATCTCAAAGTGGATTATGGAGTTGCAAGAGTTCCAATACTCTTTCAAGGTAGAAGATAGTGTGCGTGCACAATTGGCAGGGATTCTCACTTTTAGGATACATGAGAAGGAACTTAAGGTGCCTCAAGTAAAGACCCTACCATTGCCACCACCAAAAAGTATTCCCAATGCTTTTACCTTGTTCTTTGATGGAGCTTTTCGACGAGCCACAGGGAAAGCAGGGGGAGGGCTAGTGTTGCTCAACCCAAGTGGAGAGGTGGTCATGAAAGAGAAGGTCAATCTACTAGGTTCAACTAGCAACAATGAAGCAGAATACGACACACTACTTCATGGTTTGAAGATGTGCATTGGCCAAGGGATAAAACGTCTCATGGTAAAGGGAGATGCACTTCTCATTGTTAAACAGATTTTAGGCATTTGGGCATGCAAGAATGAAAGCTTAAGGACAAAAGTTCATGCCATTCGTAGGATGTTTAATTAGTTTGAAGAAGTGCAACTATATCATATTCCGAGGAAACAAAATGAAGATGCCGATTTACTTGCACAACAAGCAGTTACATGTGTTGAGAGAGAAGTGCAGGTCATCATGGTGGCAGCAGCTATCAAGCAACCGAGATACCAGGGATTGGAGTCATTGGCTCCCATTATTGGCTACATTTTGGAGGGTGAGTTTCCACAAGACTTCACGAAGGCTCAGAAGAGGAGACTCATGAAGAAGGCAAGTTTCTATCTCTTCCTAGAAGGCTCCCTCTATCAAAGAGGGAAGGATCAAGTGTGCAGAAGAGTACCAACTATCGAGGAAATTCCAGCCATTCTAAAAGGTTTGCATGAAGAGGCATGTGGTGGTCATTTTGCCCAAGAATCAACTGTGAAGAAGATTTTTCTTGCGGGGTATGTTTGGCCAAGCTTGCATGTGGATGTTCAACATTGGTGTAAAAGCTGTCACAATTGTCAGATAAATGGAAATAGAAGGTTGGTGCATGGCCCGAGGCAAATATTTCTTGCAAATGAACCCTTTGAAAAGTGGGGCATTGATGCTATGGGTCCTCTGCCTAGGACAAAAAATGGTAAACTCTACATTCTAGTGGCTGTAGACTATATGACTAGGTGGGTGGAAGCTCAAAGTGTGGCAAGAGTGAATGAGAGGACAGTTAGCAAGTTTGTGTACAATCACATTTGTTGTAGATTTGGCACACCTTTGGAGATTGTTTCTGATAATGGTCCAACGTTTAGGAAGGGCTTGCTCACAGAAGTTTGTGAAGAGCTTCACATTCTACATCGTCATAGCACACCATACTACCCACAATCAAATGGTTTGGTGGAGAAGGCTAATGGTGTCATTGCAGGAATCATTAGAAAGATGGTGCAAAACAAGACAAAATTATGGGATGACTTCTTGGATGGTGCCTTGTGGGCATATCGAACCACATATAGGGAAGCCACGGAGTTCACACCATTTCACTTGGTCTATGGTCAAGAGGCTTTGCAGCCTATCGAGCTCAACATTCCAACAATGCGACTTCATGGCAAAGGAGCACAAGATGATCAAGAGGTATGGATGGATCGACTTCTTACGTTAGTGGAGCTTGAGTGGAAAAGAGAAGCAGCATATGAGTGCTACAAGAGGAAAGCCACACAAGCGAAAGAAACGCACGACAAGAAACTGAAGGACAAAGGCATCAAGGAAGGAGAGCTTGTGCTAAGGTATGACAATCGACTTGACAATCGTTTTCATGCCAAGTTTGAAACTAGATGGCAAGGGCCATACATAGTCAAGAAGGCTTTCAATTCTAGTTACTATCAGCTTATGGACTTGAATGGTAAAGAGCACTCCAGGAAGGTAAACGGGTATCGCTTGAAGCTCTATTTGAGTCGCCTTTTACCAAAGGATCTACCAAAGATCTGTCCAAAGGCCGTTGTCTCATATCTCGTCAAGGACTCTGAAGCACTCTCTTTGGAAAAGATACTCTATGATGGTACATGAATATACCATCATCCTGGGGGAGGGCTAATGATAGCCGTTTTTCGGCTCTCCATAATTGCCATAGTAAGTTACTCCACTGTACCAAATTCACCCAAACGCTATGGCTATCCCTACCATTTCACTGTACATAGGCATGTGTGAGTTAGGGGGCTTTTCCCATATCTTCTTAAAAACCCTCAGCTAGCTAGTCACTGGGCTAGTTGAGCCAAAAAATTAATTTTTAAAAAAAAGTATATTATGGCCTCTTTGTGTGTAAATATTTCATTGTATATATGACCTAAATATAGGGATTTTTTATAATTATTTGGTATTTTATTTAAATATTTCTACTTAGGTGTGTGTTTTATTAAACCTATGTACACCTTCTTCCATCCTCTTACACCATAATTATATTTTTTGCCAATATGTACATACTCTAACCTCATATTTTTCCTTTATACAAATCACTCCCACATTTTCACCCTCACCCTCGTGAAAACAAAAAATTGATTTCTACTCATTGGTTACGTTTATTATATTATTTACTTGCATACCTTTTCCTCTTTCACCCAAAATAATTCAAGGAGGGACCATATCATATGATTCCACTATCTTTCCATATCCATAACTCCTCCATATTTTTATTATTATTTTTACTCATTATTCTAACACCATGTGCTCATTGAGCTAAAGTCCATGAATAGTCCATACACTAGTCCCACCATGTATATATTTCTTTATTCACCAATAATCCTCCTCCATGCATGGGTCAAGGGCATCTTGGATGCTTTGTATTATAATATGACAAAGGAGGGGCTCACTCTTGGATGCATTGTACAAATTCAACAAAGGAAGGGGCCACTAAAAGACTTTTGCAGGCATAAAAACAGGCTTTTTGGTGAGAATTTTGGCACCTATCTCCACTCCGAATTTGGAGCGGTGGTCAAAAGAGAAAATGTAGCCCACGCTCTGAATAATCACCTCAAATTTTTTCATGATGTTTGGAGCTACCAGCGCTGAGATATGATTTTTTGAGTGGACCCCAGTCTGCCCACTTTTCTCACAAGTAGCCCTTAGTCTTCTCTCACCCTTCCACACACCTACTCACTCTTACACATCCCTCCCTCTCCTTCCCTCACTCAAACCTGTAGTTTCCATGGCTTCGCCCACCGTCTTCACCATTACCCTTCTCTCTCATCCCTATAGTTCTTTTATGAACCTCTACATACATACACCCTCTCCATGTCTCTCTTTATTGCTTCTATGTTACAATTTCATTTACCTCTCCTAAAAATATCTAAAATTCAACATCTTAACCATGATAACTTCTGCAAATTGAGGATTTTTCATCAACAAATCCTTTTTTCATCGTGGTGGTCAACCGTGGCGGTGGCGTAAAGAAGCGAAGAAGAAGAAGAAGACCAACGGTCATTTTTTCCACAATCTACACAAGGGTGAGTTCAAGCTTCTTCAAAGCTTCACCATCTCAATGATTCTCTTTTAATTCACCCCTCTTCCTTCATCAAATCAACTCATCCTACCCATTGTAAATGTATCACCAACAATTCTAGTGATTATTACCACTAACAACTAACTTCTCTTGTAAAAATGCACCCACACTATCAACATATGGAGTAGGCAACCGCACAAGTAAACCAAATTCATTCACTCCCATGGAAGTTTCTCTCCTTTCACCACATCAATAATTCTCTTACTTGAGCCCACATCCATGTGACTCAAGAGAAAAGAGAGACCCCATTATCATTTGAAATTCATAAAAATTCATAATCCTTGATCTTTCCCAATAAAATTGATTAGGCTTAATCCTAATCAAGGCTTCTAAAACCTATAAATAGAACCCATTCCTCCTTGTAAAAGACATCACTATACCATTTCACACTAGATTGAGCGTACCACACGCCAGTTTTATCTTGGTTGTAAAGAGAGAGTAAGCTTTCTATTCACCATCACCTTGGTGCATAGAAAAGCTTGAGCTAGTTTGAGTGAGTGCGAGTAGAAGATATTCTTCCTACCATTGTTGTATCTACCCCAACATCAATGAATTGGTAGTTTTGGGTGCAATTCATGTCCAAAGGCTCACGCTTCTCCTCCAATTTGGCTTGGCAAACTCATTCAGCTTCATAAGGTGACTTGTTTCATTGAAGGTTGTTGTTTTGTTGCTTGTGATTCATTGGCTATTGTTTGGCTATCATTGTAAGAGGGTGGATGGTGAGAGGGCTCCCATAACCCTAAGACAATGTGCTAGTGATGCTATAACCAAATCTTGTCACTTGATTCCGCAAGCTCTAAGTTCCTTTTTGTGCAAAATATAAAGTTGAAGCTAAGTTGTACACCATCTCTCTCTCTCTCTCTCTCTCTCTCTCTCTCTCTCTCTCTCTCTCTCTCTCTCTCTCGTGTTTTAGTGTGTGAGAGTGTTCCATTGGTGTTAGGGTTAGTGTAAATTCCTTGCTTGTTTGTGGGTTGCTCTAACGATTCTCCTCTTTTGCGTCCTAGTTCGCTCTTAAACTAGGTGGTGCCCCTTGTGTAGTTGGGATTTGGTTGTGGGCTTGTTGTTTTGGTTTGTGTTGTGTTGTGCCCCAGCCCCATTGAGCAGCACGAGAGCCTTGAAGGGTGTCTAGAGGTTGCTCTTCTTATTGCCCGCCCCGGACCGCCTCAATATGATGTGCCTGAAAAATCCAAATGCATAAACTTAGCAGAACCAAGCAAGGAACCTAAACCGGCATACATTGCCACGGACCTCATCAAAGAAGCAGAGCAGCTTCTTATAGATACACTCAGATGGTATAAAGATGTGTTTGCTTGGTCATACAAAGAGCTAAAGGGAATAGATCCAGAGATCTGTCAGCACACGATACCCCTTAAAAGTGATGCCAGACCACACAGAAAACGTCCTTATACATACAATGGGACTTTTGCCAAGAAAATTAAGGAAGAGATAGACAAACTGAAGGATGTGAAGTTTATCTACAAGATTGAACATACCGGTTGGGTATCTCCGATTGTGGTAGTGACCAAAAAGAATGGAAAAATGCACGTCTGTGTAAACCTCAAACAGGTAAATGATGCCACCATCCAGGACAACTATCCACTACCAATAGTGGATCATGTTATTGAGAGAGTAGCGGGAAAAGAGGCCTATAGTTTTTTAGATGGGTTCTTCGGCTACAACCAGTTAACCATCAAAGCAGAAGATTAGCATAAGATAGTTTTTGCAATAGAGTGGTTATATTTTTATACAGGGTAATGCCTTTTGGGCTGACCAATGCACCTGCCACTTTTCTGAGACTAATGACTCATGCATTCAAGGAATATCTCAAACAATTTCTAGACATATACATGGATGATCTTTGTGTTCATTCTCACCTGAGAAGTGATCACATAACGCATCTAGGGAAAGTCTTTGAAAAGTGCAAACCTTATCACATTTGCTTAAACCCTAAAAAATGTGTCTTCATGGTAAGACAAGGAAATATTTTGGGCCACATTGTGTCCAAAAACGGGATTTTCACTAGTCAAGAAAAGATACAAATAATTGCAGCACTACCAAGACCAACAAAAATGAAAGAAGTGCAGGCATTTATGAGACATTGTGGGTACTACACGCGCTTCATATACATGTATGTTGTAATAGCTAAGCCGTTGTATGCCCTCATTGCTAAGTTTGAATGGACAGAAAAATGCAAGCAGGCTTTTCACAAATTGAAGTAGAAACTAATTTTTGCTCCAATTTTGCAAGCCCCTGACTGGCGCAAGATCTTTCACGTTCATGTTCACGCATCAACCTATGCAATAGGATGTATATTAGCCCAGCCAGGAGAGAAGAAAACATTTGCTACTCTAGTCGGCTCAGCTGAACAACGCGGAGAAAAATTACACCACTGCGGAAAGAGAAGGTCTAGGAATGATATATGCTGTCAAAAAATTTAGACACTACCTTCTTGTAAACAAGTTCGTTTTCTTCGTAGATCACCAAACACTATTATATCTGGTCAACAAACCTTGCAACACTGGAAGGATTGTTCGTTGGTTTATACTATTGCCTGAGTTTGATTTCACAGTAGTCGTAAAAAAGGAGACTACACACACACAAGCAGATCATCTTTTGAGACTATTCCATGGGGAAGCACCTGAAGGTATGGATGATGATCTTCCAAATTCGTACCTGTTTAACATTGAAATGGTTCCAAGCTGGAGTGAAGAGGTAATCCCTTTACTCAATATCGGATCATTACAGGTGGAAAGACAACCATCAATAATCCATCGAGCAAGAAATCTCCAGCTTTTAGCAGGACGACTATACAAGCACGGTAAGGATGGGATTTTGAGACTATGTGTATAGTCGAAGAATACAAAAACTACCTCAAACAAGCTCACATACAACATACGGGGTTTCACAATGGGGAAACACAATCATACCAAAGGCTAAAGTGATTAGGAGTCTACTCAAAAAACATGGAACATAGCATCCATACTTATGTAAAATCATGTGATATTTGTACAAAACAACCTCCATTGGAATATGCCACCCTGTTTCGAGTCGCACAAGCACCTAAATGGAGTACTCACATAACTGAGTACTTAAGAAACAAGACCTTCCCAGAGGGATGGGGCAAAGCGAGAATGAAAATTGTAGAAGAAGAAGCAAAAGATTATTTGCTAATTGCAAGCCAATTGTATAGGCGGGGAAAGCACGAACAACTTTGATTGTGTGCTATGGAAAGTGAATATTATGTTATCCTAGAACAAGTTCACTCATGCTAGTCAGGGGGACATTTATCTACTAATAAAATGGCAAAGCCAGTACTTCACTCAGGTATATGGTGGCCAACCCTGTTTGGGGATGCAGAGGCCTATGTCAAACGATGTGATGAATGTCAATGCACAAAACCATCCCTACGAAGAGATGAAATGCCATTATGGCCCCTGATGGGCGTACGCACTTTTGCCAAATGGGGCATCAACTTTGTTGGCCCCATAATATCGCCTGCATATAGGTCGCACGCACAATACATCATAGTCGCAACCAATTATATGGCCAAATGGGTAGAAGCGAAGGCAACACAGAAAAATGATGCACAGACTACGGCTCAATTCCTTTTCGAACATATCTTTACAAGATATGGTCTACCCATTGAAATAATGAGTGATAGGGGAACACACTTCCTAAACAACGTCATTGAAAGCTTACTTGTTGACGAATTCATGGTGATCTATCAAAAATCAGCAGCCTATCACCCACAAGCTAATGGACAAGCCGAGAGCACCAACAAAATCTTGTGCATAGTGCTCACCAAAATAGTCAGTGATTCAAGAAATGATTGGAACCGAAAGCTACACACTGCATTATGGGCTTACAAAGTAGCTTTTAAAGCTTCCATCGGGACGACTCCTTTTAACCTTTTGTTAGGGATTAATGCAAGTCTATCCATGGAGTTCTTAATCAAAACATTATGAATCACAACACAATTAGGATGGACAAGACACCAGTTGTCGGAGAGACTAGACACACTGGAGCAACTGGATGACTCTTGAGTCAGAGCAGTAGCCGGGATATATGCTCAAAAAAGACAAATCAAAGCTTTCCATGATCAACATGTGATTAGCAAAGGAGTTCCAAAAATAGGATTACGTTTTAGTGTATACTCTTAAACAACAATCTAAAAATCTCAAAAAGTGTCGGATGGAACCTTTTGTAATACATGATATATCACAAAGCGGTGCCATCAAGCTTGCAACATTGGGAGGAGAGGGGATGCCTAATTGGATGAGTGGCTACAACACCAGAAGAACTCCAAACAATACATGCGGCAGCTCAACGCAGAAGTCAAGTCCATGACATTCAAGAACATGCATAGCAAGAAGCCAAAATTAGAATACTAAAGCGGAAGGAACAGGCAAACCTTCAGACAAAGGCCCAACAGAGAAATTGTATCAACTCCCCTCCAATAGAATCCATACAAATGGAGGCTACATGGTTAGGTGGCATGGATTTACGCATTATATGCTGCAACTTGCCAATGGCACCACCGAGCGTGCATTAGTAGACACTGGGGCAAGAGCAAATGTTGTCAACTACTCCACTTTCAGGAAATTAACAAAGGAACCTCTAACGCTAAATACTATGGGGTTCAAAGTGTCCAACAAACGCACAATGAATAGTTTGGGACATGTAAATTTACCAATAACGATTGATGACACAGTTTATCCTCATCAATTTCATGTAGTCGAGGATAAGGATCTTAACGAAGTAGTTATTCTGGGAGTGCCATGGATGCGCACTTATCGAGACACGCCTAACTGGCATGATAATACTTTACAACTCAGGCAAGATGACCAATCTTTTGCCACACCCTTTGTACAAACAGACTATATATGGGAACCTCTTCAATCAACACCTGATGCAATCCAGCGAGGTTCTCCAATGGAGGTCAAGAAAATCTGGGTTAAAAAGTCCATTATGCAAACAAATCCGAAGAAATTATGGATATCAAAGCGACAAGGCAATGCTAGCCCACACACAATGCATCAATAGAAACCAAACCTTGCCAAACCGACAGAGGCTTTTGTCAAGCAACCTAGGCCAATCCAATCTGAACATCGACAAGCAAAAGAGGTCAAGTGGGTATGGAAACCAAAACAAACTAGCTCACTCGATGCCTCGACAATGAAGACCACATCCAAGCAATTTCAGTGGTGACCAAAACAGAGCCCTCAATCACAAAATAAGGTAAAGTTACAACTTCAGAAGGCAACTATCCAACATAGAGCGTGTTTTCTACAATTACTTATATTCGGACCACGCAGCTTCACCATAACCTCACCATCAAAAATCATTGAACTCATTGTTCAAAACCCATCTCTTGCACAGCATTTTGTTACCACATGCATATCCTCAATTCGCATCATAGAGCCACAATATACGGCTATGCATGACACATACTTCGTTCCCAGGCACTCTGACACGTGTTCGTCCAGGGCGACTCACTCTAGGAAGGGGGGGAAATGCAAAAAGATCATCGTTTTGTATATATTAGCATTATTCCTTTTCTTTTTCTTTTCTTTCTTTTCTTTTCTTTTAAGACAGTTTTTCAAAACTTTTTAACTCTTAGCAGGCATAATCATGAGCCATATTGACACCATCTAAATGCCAGGTTAAGAATATGTATGTATAAGAGATTACACTAATTTTGGTAAAATTTTAGCCAACTAATAATCATTATAACTAATTTTTCTTTACTAAAAAGCTAAAAACTACAAATAATCATAAAAAATTAATGAGTTAAGCCAAGAAAGTCGGAATTGACTTTTGAAAGCAAACGCCAAAACTTCAAAGCAAGGGGCTTCGAACATGGAAAATATGGAAAGATTCGGCACACGACAAATTTTGAGCCAACTTCTAAAGGATCAAAACTGCAGATTGAAGGCCATTTGTCGACCGAATATCAAAATAAAGAGAACAGAGCAGATCAAAGCCTTGACTAGCTTCCCACCAAACTGTCAAGACTAATGGGGGACTTCAAAACTCACCCAAAACCAAAAACTTTTCATCAACAAATCCCTGGTAATTGGCAGAATCAGGCAACGCAAAAACAATTGCAAAAGGTGGTGGAACATGGATCGCAATCCATCTTCCCCAAACCCTAAAATTAGAAAAAATTACAGTAGAGCATCCTCATATGCCCAGGAACAACTTCCACTAGCTGGAATTGCAAAATGCTTCCAAACATGGATCACGATCCATGTACCTTTTTGCTAAAATCAGGGCAAGAGTGTTTCACTAATTGGGGGATGCAAAATTATGACTAACCATACAGAAATAGTCACAAAAAGGGCTTTTAAAATCATCAAATCCTCATGGTTTGTCACTTTCAGTCTGCAAATGGTCTTTTGGTAGTAATCAAGGGAAAGATGGTCTGTTTCCAACAAAAAACTCATGGGTTAGGGATAGAAGAAGAGTATGAAGCTACCCCACAGGCCAAAGCAGCAAATGGACTTTTTAGGATTCTATTTCAAAACCATCTGAAACAAAAGGAAGTCCGAAAGAAAGTGGAAGAGAGTCATCAAAGAGATGTAACCTAAAAATGTAATTAGGGTCAAAGCAAAGCACAAGAGTACTTGCAATATTGAGCAAATTGTTGGGGCCAGTTTCACATTTCAGATAGATTCAGATACTGATGAAAATTGGTGGGCAGCTAGTCAAGGTTGTGCTTTTTAGACACAAATCATCTAGAATCTAGGCAACAACAAATGTCAGTCAAAGGAAGTGTCCAAAAGTGGTCTCAAAAGACCAATATGGTCAAGACGGACAAAACATAGCCATAAATGGGAAATTGAGTAAACACGGGAAAAAAATGTCCAAATTTGTAAATAATTCACTAGTGCGCTAGAAATACCTATAGGAACATGTGTGCAAAAGGCTATATCAAAATCCTTCCCAACATGGATCGCGATCCATGTACCTTTTTGCCCAACCAGAGAAAAATTCATACCATGTGATCCAGTATATTCACCAAAGCCTAGCCATGAAGTTTCAAGCCATTTGGATTCCAAAATCCACATCAAAATGCCAAATTTCTCTAAGTCTATGGATGATTTCCAAAAATTGACCCAAGTACCAAAACAATGATCCAAATTCTAAAAATTTTGGACCAGCACCATCTTAATGAGCCCTACCAGCTGGTATCATCATATTTTCAATATGCTACCAAACATGAATCGCGATCCATGTTCCTCAACCCCCAAACCAGAGAATGTTGCACAGTAGCATCCCTATGTGGCTAGGAACAACCCCCACTTGTTGAAATTTCCAGATGCTTCCCAACATGGATCGTGATCCATGTACCTTTTTGCTAGAATTCATATGTTACCTTATGCCCTTGTGTCTATAGCAATTCTAGATGCATTGGTGAAATTTGGTCAAATTTGGGATAGTTTTGACAAAGTTATAGTCATTTTTCATTTTATGGTCAAAGTTTGCGTTTTGGTGCCACTGCCAGGGATGTAGGACTTACACTAGCGGAGGAGGTCACATTGAGGTTTACCCATCATCCGTGTGTTACAGTTCCAATTTGTTGTTCATACTTTACTCTAGACAAAGAGGCAGGGAGGCTTACTGCTTTCTCTTCAGTTGGTTTAGGAGCCAGGTGTGCTCTTAGACTTTTCGATTAGGTTAGATGAATTGGTTGTGGGTTTCGGTGCTTGGCACAAGTCCATGCTTGAGTTTTTGTGGTTTAGCATAGTTATGTTGTATTTGATGATTAGTGAGTGAGCGGAGTAGACTAGGTCACCGCCCACCTCTATCATCCATTATTGAGTACTTCTTTCAGTTTTACTATAGATTTAGCATTTGTTTTGTTTTTAGGAGTAGTCTTTAGTTTAGGATATGGTTTTGGTGTTGTAACATGCATGAAAGATTGCACTTGAGTGCTTGATTTGTCTATGAGGTTTTGCATTGCGGTTTTTCAAATTCACAGTTGACCTAGAGCATATACAAATGTGTAAGTGATTGGTTGACGTGCTAAATTTGCAAATTATTGCTCACACACTTGCACAAGGACTAGATAGGCTTGCATGTACTGACTCGGTTGCCAAAGATTGACCATATTGCTATGTTTTGAATTTTAATGCTAAACTGTGGCCAAGACCACAGGTTTGTGCTCTATTGAGTGAGTCGGGGTGGGGAAATTATGATTTTTTGGTTTTACACTGACACAAGACCAGGTTTACTATGCTTGCAGGGTTTTTATTGTCATATGACTTGAAAATTGCAAGTTAGGTAAGTGTGAGCGTCTTTGACTAGGTCTGGTAGAGCAAAACTGGTCATTTCTTGCAAGAAAACCATCATTTTGAGGTACACATAGGCTCAAAAGAACCTACAGGCAATAGGGAAGCTAAGGTAGCACTCACAGGTACAGATCTTCATAGGTGTCATGAACCGTGATAGGTGGCACCGTGCTCAAAATTGCATTTTGACTATGCTACTAGGTGCTCCTTGCCTCAGGCTATCCACTGATACCCACCAAATTTCATTTGGTTGCCTAAATATCACTAGACCTAAGATCTTGTGTGAACTAGGCATGAGCAAAAAAGAGCCTTTTGATAGGGACTTTGAGCTTCAAATTCAATGAGCATAGGCTCAAGAGGTGCCCACACCTTTGGCTACTCATTAGTATCAGCCAATCCCAAAGAGGATGCTCAAAACTTTGTAGATCTAATAATTAGTACACCTAGAGCTTCAGGGAGTAAAACCCTATTTTGTGGGTGAAAATCCTATCCAAACAACTTTTGCAGAGGCTCATTGGAACCACCTAGGCATAGGGAACAAGGTGACTTTTTCTCGAAAGCCAGATATGGCAATGATCGCAGTCACTGCCATGAGGGCCTATTTTAGGGAATGACATCATCATTGGGTACAAAATAACCTAGATACTCTTTTGAGACCCCCACAAGCCATTTGAACTCCCAATTGCCCTAGATCTAAAGATTTATCCAAGTGGCCTGCCAAGGGAGTTTGAGACCATTTTGGAAGAAGAAATTTTACCCAAAATAGGTGTGCATAGGCTCAAAGGGATGCACAAACCACAGGGCACGAGGAGGCAGTTTCAAACTCTCCAGAGCATCAAGGTGGTAGTGATCGTTGTCACTACCACTGGGCTCTTCTTTGGTGAAAATTATAGCATTAGGTGCATCTGACCTTGGGATACCCGTTGGGACCACCCACACTCAATTTGAGTGCTTAAATTGCACTAGGATTGGAATTTTGTCCAAGAGGGCTACCAGTTGAGCCTAAGGCTTTTTGGGTTGTAGAATTCTCCCTCATATTCACTTGAGCATAGGCTCAAAAGAACCCGTAGACTGCCAGCGACAAGGAAGCAGCTGCAAGAGTAAGCACCTTCAGGAGAACTAAAACCAAGTTCAAATCTGACACTATGGAAACCCAGTTGAGCTACCTAGTAAATGGGAACTGAAAGATCAAAACTTCAAGAAAAAATACCCTAGATGACAATCTATCCGGGAGAGGAGAAAACACGAGTAGCGATTCATCTAGTGACTCTTCACTTGAGGAAGGTCGTAATCAAAAATTAGACAACATGAGTAAGAGATATAAGAGGCGACGATATTGAGCCAATCTACGTGCAAAGATAAATGAAAAGAAATCTACCGCAAAATGGCTAAGTTATATAGGGGCATGTCATGCTCATCGGAAGTTGGTAGATAATTGGGGAGAATAGCTTCAAAGCGTCATGTGGTGCAGTCCACAATCCATTGACATTGCACCGTTAGAGGCTACAGAGAAGCCAAAGTTGAGTTGTACTGTAAGGAGATGACAAAATTGAGATTTAGCTCAACAATGAAAGAAAGCGGAAGAGAAATCACAATCCACAGAACAACAAGACCCCACAGATCTACACCCTGCGCCCGAGCATTTCAAATCCTACACCACAGAGGAGCGTAAGGTTGTGTATACAAAGGCCCAAAGAACACCTGTCGATGGAAGTAATGGAGTCTATGATGGTCCAGTGATAGTTAAGGAAATAGAGTTAGCAGAAAAATCATATCAGAAACCCACATATCCAAAACATCAAAATATCACCAAGGTATGGGTACTAAAAAGGCTAGTCCAAGCTCAATACCGTAACAGGAGTATATCTGAATTTTAAAGCGACAAATTCCACAACTCCCTAAGGTACAAAAACAAAAGAGCATCCAAATATAGTATCAAGGCAACCAAAAAAGTCTGTTAAGACAATTTGGTAACCAAGCAGTTATGTCAAGCACAAAGGAACAACTTGCAGATATGAATTCTAGTGGCAAAACCTCGGGAAGTGTCTACAAAGGTAGTAGAAGTCAAACAGGTATGAAGACCTACGGTGACAACCAATGCACAAGACTAAATAGAATTTTTTCAAATTCCTATGAAAGATCGGATATGGAAAACGGGTAATATAGGGCCAAATAAATGCTCCAACCACCTCAAAGCGGTAACTTCAAACCGTTTAGAACGACTAGGACACGCGGGGAGGGGGGGGGGGGGGGGGCGGCAATAAGCAAATTACTCAAAGACATAGGTATCAGCAACAATCATCATCTTTGACTACAAAAGTAATAAGAAGGAAAGTAGGTTCTACAAAAGATGTACAAAGCCTTGACCACAAAAGCCGATTACCCTTCATGAAAAAAAGAATCCTCTAAAGAGAATGAAAAAATCACAAGAGAAGGATAGGCTAAAATGACAGTACCTTCCAACAAAGCAAAGGAAGCCCCAGCTAAAGACAATGGAATCTTGTCATAACGTGGGAGTGGGGAGTGCAAAAGCTGTTGGCCAACACATGTCAAACATAACTGGTCAATGGAGGCATATTATTTATTCTTCAATTTTTTCCTAAAATTTGGCTCATAATTTATATATTTTATGAGAAATTTTCATCTTGTTTATGAATCCCGAGACAGCCTTGTAAATGGTGAAAAAGTCAAGAGAGCCTAGTGCACCCATTGTTGTAATAATTACCTTTTTTAGACCAAATATATAATTTAGAGCCCTCGGTATATAGGCCAAAGGATGTAATTATTAGGGAGGAATCAATTATTGTGAACTAAGGAGCATACAGGCGATATCGGCCTACGCTTGCATGCTCACAACTCCTTGTACGGGTATAGCATTGCAATGAAACTTCATGTGTTTCTTTTACATGCTCTTAGCTTCAGCTACATGTCTTTTGTGTGGTTTTTGAGTCTGTATGTGGGATGCATCGAGTGGTTTTGGCTCAAGGTTGCTCCGTGTACTAATCTTGACTTTCAGAAATAATTAGAGGTTTAAACTTGTTTCTAAGCTTGGATAGAGGTAGCTAGGACTAGAGAGGATCCATAGGACCCCTCATTTTTCACTTTTGGTGTAGGTGGGCACTGGCAAAGGGTTGCAAATTCGACATATCCCTTTTCTTTAGTCATTTGTCTACACTATCTAATGTAAACCATGTACCTAAAAAGATTGTAAATGCCATATATCTACACATCATCAATCGCTACCAATATCCATGTGTAGCAATTAGCATTGCATATCTACTTGATTTTAGAATATTAATCCAAGATATTTTGCCGTCAAAAAACATTTTGTATTTCTGCCCCCCAAATTACCCATGTGTGTATTTTCCATTCTAGCTCTAGAAATTAGTTAACAATATTCAATTGTGTCTAGCATCCTCAGGAGCATTCAAATAGCCATATTATTCAAGGCCAAAACTCATTGGATCGTCCTATATCAACATGACTGAATATAGATCCAAATGAGCAATTAAAACACGGTTTTCAGTAACTTTCAACAGAGTATGATTTAGGTGTCAAAACATAAACCACGTAATCTACCTCCAATTCATATGAGCAAGAAAAATGAGAAACCACACTGAGTAGGGGTCGATGCAAATACCTAAATGTTGTTCTTTCATTTTGACATACATGGATCTATAGGCCATAGAAGTTTGATACCATCCATCACAAGGGTAACATTTCTAGTCAAAGCCAAGGTTGCATGACATCATAACCTTACTAATCAAAACTGGAGGGCAATGCATGATATGCATGTTGATATGTTTTAAGTAAATGTCAAAACAAAGACTTTGTATTCTTTCAACAACTCAAATGAGTAGAACAAGCATTAGTTTCTATAGAAAACCAGCTACCTACTGATTATGTTTTAATTAGATGTCAAAACATTGTTGCCATATACATGTGGTAGTGATGTGTGTGAACACACTAGGACCGCTGGGGCATTTTTCCCCTCTTTAGGAGGTTTTTTCCCCCGTGCATTGTATATACGCCCATCACTCTAGGGCTATCTATCTTTCCATTGCACACCAAGTAACACACTCTCTATTGTGTGCCTTGAGCTTCCTTCGTCTTCTCCAAGCTGTGTGTGTTTCTCTGCAACCCTAATTCAAACAATTGGTATCAGAGCAGGTCACGTCCTCCGGACTTAGTCGCCAGCTGCTCCAGCACACGCCTACTCACTTTCTCCGATTTCAGTGAGCTTTGGCAAGCGTTCGCAGGTCGAAAAATATTTTGGGAAAACTCGAAGAGCTCAATTTGCTCAGAATTTTGATTTGGGCTCATTTCGGCCTCTGTTTCCACTACAGGAAGTACTGCACAGGCTATTTCGTCATTTTGTGCAGAATTTCTGTCAGTGATGTTTTCTGCATAATAGGTGCCTTATAGTCTTCTACGGGTTGTGCTATATAGCACAGGTTGTTCCCGCTCCGTATCTCCTATTTTCGGGCAATTTTCACATCAGGTGCAGCATTTACCATGGCTGACAACAACAACACGGATGTGTTCAAGATGTTTGCTGCTGAGGACAAGTTGGATGGAGACAACTACCCTATGTGGGCTTATATGATACAACATGTTCTTGTGTCAAAGGGTGTCTGGAACATTGTGTAGGCATTGATGTACGTCCTGGTCCTGAGGATGTAGGCGATGTTGAGGATGTTGCAGGTCTTGCTGCAAGGATTGCAGTTCTTAGAGTTGTTTTGCCTACGACAGAACAAGCTCGTTGGGATGTTAAGGATGTGCAGGCTCACGCGTTGATTGTGTTGTCTGTGAAGCGCACCATTCTTCCTCACATCCGTTCAGCAAAATCTGCAAAACAGGCTTGGGATATTTTAGCAGGTCTTTATGCAAGCCGCAATGAGGCTAAAATTGCTTTGCTGCGTAAAGAGCTCGAGTCGAAGATTATGCATGAGGAAGATGATATGGACACTTTCCCTGCTAGTGTCAAGGATATCAATGAGCAACTTATTTCTGCTGGTGAAGCTATTTCAGACAGTTCCCTTGTGCAGACTATTCTTGATGCCTTACCAGATTCTTACCAGACTTTTGCTAGTACTTGGAGACTTATGACCCAAGGAAATCCAGAAGTTGTCAAGTTTGATGCATTATGCACATTGCTGTTGTAAGAGTCATTTTCCAGAGAAAACAGGACTAGACAACGTCCAGTTGAACAGGCTTTTATTGCTTCTCAAAGAAAGGGTGGTAACAACAATGCAGCCACTTCTTATGGTTCTGTTATACAAGTGGCAAAAATTATGTTCCTAATGCTTCTGCTGGCAGCAATTCGTTTGGAAATTCTGGTGATAAGGGCAAAAAGAAGATGCGTTGCCATTATTGTAAAGCCAATGATCACTTGATCAAGTCGTGTCCTAAGTTGAAGGCCAAAGAGGCTAAGAAGAAAGAGGGTGGTTCCACTGCAAATGCTGGTTCCACTACAAATGCAGCCATTGTTGAGTCTTTCTGTGAAAGGAGACTGTGTTGCTGATGTTGATGCAAAATGGGCTTTTAGCGCAGAATGCACTTACGATCGTGTTTTCCATGATGCATGCTTGTTAGTTGCTGCAGATTCACATGTGTGGTATTTCGACAGTGGTGCTACAAAGCACATTACCTCACATCGTGAATTGTTTACCCCTCTCGACACTGTCCTCCATCATGGGAATTCAATCACTTGTGCCAAGAATGCCTCTTATCCAGTTCAGGGAGTTGGAAATATTTTGCTTACTGCTGCTAATGGCAGTTCTTTCACACTTGTTGATGCACTTTATGTACCTGGGATCAAGAAGAATCTCTTATCTGTATCCACCCTTGCTAGACTTGGACTTGTAGTCAAATTTGTGGATGACAGATGTACAGTTCATGATCTCAGTTTTGGTGATGAAATTGTTGCATCTGGCCTTTTGTGCCGTGGGCTGTATAAGCTCACTTTGTATGACAAGTGTGGACAAAATTTTGCAAATGTTGTTGCAGATTCAAGGGCTATTTCAGATGCAAAACTTTGGCATGCACGTTTTGGTCATCAGAATTTTGTCAGTTTGCTGCGTTTGCAGAAATCTGATATGGTTGCTTCTTTACCGCCTCTTGAAGCACCTGTCAAACATGTTTGTGAAGGCTGTATTTTGGGTAAGATGTAGCATTCTAAATTTCCAAAGGATGGTTCAGTTCGGGCCACATGCAGGTTGCAGCTTGTGCATAGTGATGTTTGTGGGACCATGCAAACTCCGTCCTTGGGCAATTACGTGTACTTCGTGACTTTCATTGATGATTACTCTAGGCATGCATGGGTATTTCCGCTTAAAGCGAAGTCCGAAGTTTTTATGTGCTTCAAAAAAATTCTGGCTATGGCTGAAAATGTCTCGAAATGTACTATGGGCACCCTCCGTTCCGATCGAGGGGGGGAGTATATGTCTCATGAATTTAATGCATTTCTAGCTAGTCGTGGGATAAAACACCAATGTACAATGCCTTATACACCTCAGCAAAATGGTGTTGCTGAGAGGAAAAATAGTCACTGACAGAAATGGCACGATGTATGGTCAAAATTCAAGCTTTGCCGCATTCTTTTTGGCTTGAGTGGCTTGAGGCCATCATGTGTGCCACTTATGTACTTAACAGGTGTCCTACGAAAGCTTTGTAGTCTATTAGTCCATATGAAGCATGGCATGATAGAAAGCCTTCTATTGAGCACATGCGTGTTTTTGGTTGTTTGGCATATGCTTTGGTGCCACAAGTGCAGCGCAGAAAATTGGATGATAAGGCTGTCAAATGTATTTTTGTCGGTTATAGTGCTGAAAGCAAAGGTTACACGTTGTATCATTCGCAAACAAAACGTATTCTGGTTTCACGGGATGTAGTGTTTGTGGAAGATTCTGTTCAGCCCTTGCTCTCATGTACTAGAGACAATAATGTAAGCTCACAGGACATTTATGACACTTTGTTGCCTCTTTTCAGTGGTGGAAATACGAATTTAAGTTCCAATGAGGCAAATGTACAGCCTATGGGGGTTTCTAAAAATGTTACAGATTAGCCTATTACTGATGCAGATGTACATGATGTACTTGATGAGGAAAGGGCTGAAAATGAGCAGGCTAGAGGTATGCCAAAATGGCTGGTGCACACTTTATGTGACAATAAATTGGATGCACCTTTGTCTAGTCGTACTCGTTCAGGCTCTCACCATGCATCTTATGCATCAGATTCTTATGCTTTGGCTGTGTCTAGCTTACATGATGTTGAGGAACCTCTCTCTTTTAATGAAGCACAGAATTCAGAAAATTTGATGGCTGCCATGCAATCAGAATATGATGCACTTATAGAAAATGACACATGGACTTTATGTGATTTGCCTCCTGGAAAAAAGGCCATTGGTACAAAGTGGGTTTACAAGTTGAAATGCAAGCCGAATGGTGAGATCGATCGCCATAAGGCTCGACTTGTTGCAAAGGGTTATGCACAGCAAAAAGGCATAGATTATGAAGAGAATTTTGCTCCCACTTGTCGTATGACTACTGTGCGTTTTCTATGTGCATTGGCAGCTCATTTTGGTTGGAATGTACATCAATCAGACATTGTTACTACTTTCTTGAATGGTGACATATTTGAGGAAGTTTATGTAACGCAGCCTCGCGGTTTTGTCATAAAAGGACAAAAGGACAAAGTGTGCAGATGTAAGAAGTCTTTGTATGTGTTGAAGCACTCTCCTCGTGCTTGGTATGAGAAATCTGACACTCATTTGGTCAAACGAGGCTTTCGTAATACAGTCCAACAGAAAGCACATTGTATGTAAAGCGTGAGGGTGATGTACTTCTCATTGTGGTTATTTATGTTAATCATTGGACCAAATGAGAGACATCTTGCTAAATTTAAGGCTGATT